>NC_056739.1:160819214-161038450 GCF_019279795.1 Protopterus annectens
TACAACTAACACATTAAGAGTCTTGGTATTTCAATAGCTATTCCAATTGTTAAATATCTTAGAATGATTTACAGATCTTGTTCTGATCACTTCTTTTTCAGTTTTACATAGTATTGCTGTTAACTGTAAAAATTCTTTGAATGTAGGAACTGAATTCAATTTCCATTTTTTGCAATAACTTTTCTAGCTAATAGGAGACTCCAGAAGAACAGTTTTTTGTTGTTTGGCTTTTACAGATAAAGGAAGTAGAACATTCCTTAGTATTATTGATGTATTTATCTCTTCCCAGTATACATTTAGTTTTTCACAATCCATAAATGTGTGTTCAATCAACTTTTACATCTTTACTACATCTCCAACAGACTGAAGAAGTCATTTTACTAAACTTAACAGATTTTATAGGGAGTAACAAGCATTCTATGCACATATTTCCACATACAAACTTTCCTGTATAAATTTAAAGAAGTTTGATTAACTGATTTAAGTAGCAAAGTTTTATTCTTGTCATCTATTGAGTCACCCAATCTACTACTATCTAAAAAGTTACAGAATTTTGCATCAATATTATTATCTATAATTAACTTATATAACTTGGACAAACTTCCTTTGTAGGTCAATTTACCCTTGATAATAGAATTCATATATTCATATAATGGGGAATAGTATTTTGTTCTTCTTCACTCATATTATCTACAAATGCATGTCATTTCTAACTGATGGATAATATTAACTGGTTAACAGATTCATCCAAGTTATAATCATTCATGTAATATTCTGGTGACTTAGCCTTTCCTATTTCAAAGCAATCAGACCATAATAATACTCCATTCCTTTTTAGTAAATTCATTTTAACATTGTTCTGAGTTTCCTTAAATCTAGAGGTGTGTGTAATGGGCAAGCACAAAAATTTCCATTTTGATATTAACAGAGTTTTAAAAAACATATTGCTTAACTGTTTTAAGAATTGATTTCATATATGCATAACGATTGAAATTAATTTTCTTCTAAGGTAAATTTGGTCAACTAAATGAAAGGATTGTTACATATTTCTAATTCATCACATTTGATAAACTTATACGAATGTACCAAAATCTGCTCCTGAATGGTTTTCCATTGACTAGTATAAGCTAAGTTACTATAGAGTATAATAGAGTTAAAATTTGCAGCAACAGAATAAGATTCTACATCTGGGAAGCTAATACTATCATACTCTGATAATCTTATATGATTTTTAAAGAAGGTCTCGGCTTTTTAGGATATCACAATAATAAAGTTAACATTTTTGTTTCATTTTCTTTAAATTGTTTTCACAAGTATTAAAGCTATTGAATTGATATGATATAATCTTGGGTAATATAATAATTTTAATAAGTACTAACCTATCTTTGAAAGTAAAAAAAGAGTTCATTTCAATTTTTTTCAAAATTACTATGAATAATCCTACATCTTGATAGATTTTTATTGTAAAATATTTTGGTAATGTTCCTTCCCAATTATATTTAAATTTATCTTTAAACTTGCTATCTGGTAATTGATTTAAAACTATAGTTTCAGTTCTATTATTATTAAATTTCAGCAATGATACTTGAAACTTTAAATTTCATCTATTTCTTCAATTGAATAATTCAAATCTCCTTTAGCTAGTAAAATATCATCTTCAAAAAGTAGTATTATATATTGGCAATCCTTATTAGTTGATAATCATTTTTTTCATTGCTTCTTATACTATTAGCTAAGGATTCCATAACTAATGTGAGCAGTAGAAGTAAGAAGGGACACCCTTGCTTTGTGCCTTTGTTTAAAGTGAATCCTCAAAAAATGTAAGATCCAATTTTAACATATGCTTTGGAGTCTCTATGCAGACTGTGATGATGTGAGATACTGCCAGCTATACCAGGAGAAGTAGGGCAGTGGATGTGTAACATATGCCAGCATAGCTACCTAGAGTTTTGTAAAGAATTATATGTCATTTGTACATCAAAATGATTTGTACAGGTGCTTGTATTGAAAATGTATTTTTTTTTAATTTGCTTGTGTTAAAAAATGTATTAACAGTGGGTCCTGATGGACAGAAAATAAATACACCTGTATGTCAGACTGTATTTTAACTGTTTAAATGAATATATTGTAGCAGATGATACTGGAAGAGAAAAGTTTAATCTCAGTCCAGCTAACTTTGAAAAATAGTCTGAAATTAAATTACCCGGTTTAGGCCATAGAGATTGCACCTTACAGTTCTGATTGCAGCCAGAAACAAAATGTTTGTGAAAACTAGGACTAGGAATCCTACTGTATTGTCCCAAGGGGCTGAACTAATTTTTACCCTGGAAGGATTGAAG
Source organism: Protopterus annectens (assembly GCF_019279795.1). NCBI lineage: Eukaryota > Metazoa > Chordata > Ceratodontiformes > Protopteridae > Protopterus > Protopterus annectens. The sequence continues at coordinate 160,821,554 of NC_056739.1, forward strand.
TTTTTCAAATGTTTTTATAGCTTCCAGAAGCTATAACACATCTTAGCAAATCTCTATGTGTGTGTATGATAACACATATGTGCTAAATTATTATTCAGTTTAGTAAAGGGGGTAGTGTGAGAACCAGAGTCAGATGACCAGATGTATGTGATCTCATTCTGTAATCCAGCACTGAAATTATATTTTAATCTTAAATGAGACAGATGTCTCAGAGCAGTCTGCTTTTGAAATCTGACCAAGAAGGAAGACCTTTAACCCACTTCATCTTGCCTTGGTTTAGTAAGTAACAAGGGAATAGTAATTTTTTAACTCAATCAGGAAAATATAGCAAGATTAGTTAAGTACTGTTTTTTTCTGTATCTGTGTGAATCTATCTATCTGTGTTATTTTTAATATTTCATGTGATTGAAACTCTGGTGTTTATTATAAATAAATATTTAGGATTTTAATTTTCTTTTATTATTTATTATTAAATATATTCAAACTTTTCATTGTGGCTAGTCTTTTAGAAAATATTTTAACCTTTGAGACTACTTATATTTATTTGGTGACATTGTGATCAATTCTGAAAGCCTTGCTGCATTAGTCAAACACAACCATTTGTATTAGTATTAATTTTACTCAGTATAATTGAGTACCCTTGTAAAATCCTTACAGTAGCTTGCTGATAGTAGTATAACTACCTTATAGTCTGGGCAAAGGTAGCAGAGCTAGTAAGTATGTGCCAGCCTTTCGCAGGTGTGTGTGTGTGTGTGTGTGTGTGTGTGTGTGTGTGTGTGTGTGTGTGTGTGTGTGTGTGTGTGTGTGTAAAAATCAAATCTCAAAGAGTGTATATGTCTGCTACTTAGAGCAGAGACACAAAACACAGGTTTCACAGAGAGGGTGGCAGAGTTCTTGGCTTGGAACACTCGGCTGAGGACTCAACTCTGCAGCTATGGTCAGTGTAAAGGGCTTATTTGTGGCCTGATGAGAAAGAGGGAAACCAAGTCCCAGGATGGGAGTGTGTTCCCTCTGTGCCCTTAAGATAAATTGTGCTTGGTGCAGACAGCTGCATTTGAAAATACTGTGCGTATCTATTTTTTGTTCCAAGTGAACATCCCTCACTAGTGTCCCTGGTGAGGATTAAAGGTCCTTGATTACTGGCCCAAAGCAGGGAGGTCACACAGCCTTTTTTACTATTCCAAAAAATTGTTCTGGAAATGCAAACGCTTTTAAAGTTTTAAACAAGTAGTTCCAATCTACAGAATCAAAAGTTCTCTCAATCAAAGCTAATTAGGGTCAATGTCTTATTCATTCCTTTTGCTAAATCTAAGGTAGTTACAGCCCTTTTATATTATCATACATTAATCTATTGACTATAAATCCTGTTTATTCTTTATCAATTAATTTATCCACTATATCTCTTAATCTTGTGTTGAAGATGGAACTAAATATTTTATAGTCTACTTTAATAAAGAAATAGGTCTATATTCAGGATACTAATTTATTATCCTTTCCTTGTTTAAGTATAGGTGAGATTACAGAAATTTTTCATGAAGGAGGAAATATTTTGTCACTCTGCATTATCCTGAAAACGTCACTCAGTAATTCTAAAATATTTAATGGAAGCTGATTATACAATTCCATACTTAAACCACCTAACCCTAGAGTTTTACCATTTTTCCCTTTTTAAAGCTTCTTTAACTTCTATTAGGGTAATAGGCTTATTAAACAGATATGTTTTTGGTCATTAAGTTTATCAGTAACATTTTTCTTTAAAAAAACGTGTCAATTCTGTAATCATCAGTTATATTATTTTTATCTTTATTAAGATCTTCATGGAATTTTTTTTAATATTAAGCATTTCCTCTATGTCTGTAGTAAGCTTATTAGTGTGAACATTTTGGATATTATTCATTTGTGACTTTTTGCTTAATATCTTACTTCTATTAGCTAATCTATGTAGATTTTTTTTGAAGCCATCACATAACTGTGCAATTTTATTTTTTCTAAAGCTATCTCCACTTAATGCATTAAAGCTGTTTGCTATTTTAATGGCATCAGTATTACTTAATTTCTTTGTTGTTCAAACCTTGCCTTTTGTATTTCATATTGTATTCCTAACAACTCATTATAACACTCTGTTATTTTATTACTAGCCCATCTTCCTCTTCTACCTTTAATATGTATTTTTAAGGAGTCCCATAATATAACTTTACTTACCTGATGATTATCATTCAAAGAGCAAAACATTCTCAATTTTTTCCTTAACGTAATTCTTAAATTGTTTTAATTTCATCACATATACTGGGATTGTATAAATAATCGAAAAAGTCATTATGTCCATTACTATATTAATAATTAGTGCATTATGATTAGATAAATAACAAGGAATAGTTTTAAAATAATTCACTTTTAAGTAATTCTGTAGAAGCATAAATCCTATCAGTTCTAGTTTGCTTCCCATGCGCATAAGATTAATGAGTGAAGCATAATGACTTGTCTTCTGCTTTTACTATTATATCAACTACATTGTTATTACTTATCCATCTGTTAAGTGCTTTAGCTGGCACCAGTATGTGAGCTTTCTTCTGTTCACTTGCATCTTCTATACTAGATATGCAGTTAAAATCCCCTGCTAAAATTAAACTACCCTTCCAATGACTTTGTAGTAAGTTTAAGTGATCTTTAGCCACTTTTGCATCCGTTCCAGGGATCCAGTAAAAATTGGCTAGTATACAGAATTTGCCATTATATTTAATTATTACAAAAGTATACATTCCTTTGGGATCATTAACGGCTTCCATGACCTTAGGCATTGCAGTAGATTTTCTTCAAAATATAGCAGCTCCTCTCCTGTTTTTGTTAAAAGAATCAGATTATAACATTTTGTAACCTAAGTTATTTAAATATTGTAAAGCTTTATCTATCAAGCTAGTCCCTTGGAAGAATACAATGTCTCCTCTGTTTAATTTTTAGATATCTTGTTAATGATTTCCTTTTGATGTACTTATTTACATTAATAGATAATAGATTAAAACTATCCATACTATGTATATAAAAGGATTTCTTTTAAAAGATAATATGACACATTTATCCACCATATTAATTTAACTGTGTATAAAACTCTAATGCATTCCTTCATCACTGTCTTAACATTCCACATTTTTTAATTCTTCCTTTCTACAAACTAAACTACTAAAACTCATAAATAACAAAAACAAAAACAAATCCATAACTTCAACTGTATATATTACTAAAAACACATAACCTACTGTGGATACAAAAGTTCTTAGTCTGCCTATCGAATAGCCAAACTACTATACTATCTCTCTATCTACTAATACTTAAAAGTTCATCAAAAAATTAGCCAAAAGCTACCATGACTTACAAATAACATAATATTATATATAAGCTAAAAATAGTAAGAGATTATTAATTTAGTTATTTTGCCATTTAAACTATTGGCCCATTACCACAAATAAGTTTAATAATCCTCTTCTATTAATCACAAATATTAAATAATCCAACAAATGGTATACTATATACCTATTTATGTAATAGAATTAGAAGTTATGTACCTACCATAACGTTCCATGTTAGTTGTCTTCTCTCGCCTTCTTTCTTGCTGGATGGGTTCGCCGCGATCCTCGCCCGACTCGGCACTTGCTTTAGCTTAGGAACTCCTTTTACCAGCTCGAGGCAACCCTATATCCCATGATGCAAGGCGGAACTACCTCAGATCTCATTTGGTAGCTAAGCTACCCTGCTAAAGACTATCCTAACATAATTAGGAACACAAGTTCCTAATAGAAGTCCTCATATGAAGGCTCCGGAGGAAACAACCTAATAGGAACTGTTCAAGATCTGTCCAGGCCAGGGGAGGGAGGGGGAGGATGAAGAAAAGAGAGAGAAGACAACTAACATGGAACGTTATGGTAGGTACATAACTTCTAAATGTTAAGTTGTCAATCTCGCCTTCATTCTTGCTGGATGGGACCGCGTCCCTAGCACCTGTATCAATGGAACAGACTCTTGAGAACTGTGGAACCAAAACTGGCCCTATCTCTGGAGGCCAAGTCCAACTTGTAATGAGAGACAAAGGTATGGGGAGTAGCCCAAGTAGCTGCTGCACAAATGGTATCAATGGGTAGTCTATCCTGAAAAGCTGCAGAAGTGGATAGACTCCTGGTTGAGTGTGCTTTTGGCTTAGAAGATAGCTGTTTGCCTCTGAGAGAGTACACATAGGAAATAGTGGAAGTCAACCATCTGGATAAGGTCACTTTAGATACTGGAAGACCTATCCTGTTTTCTGCATAGGAGACAAATAATTGGTCCGATTTTCTGAATTGTTTAGTTCTATGCAAATAGTACCTGAGCTGACGATGGACATCCAAAAATGCAGTTTCTGTTCAGCTCTGTCGGAATAGTTTGGGAAAAAGACTGGTAGGTCTATAGATTGGTTAAGGTTGTTTTGAGATATGACTTTGGGGAGAAAGGAAGGGTTAGTTCTTAATGATACCCTGTCCTTATGAAAAACCAAATAAGGAGAACGAATGCAGAGAGCTTGAATCTGAAACCCTTCTTGCAGAAGTGACAGCCAGTAAAAATATAGTTTTCCAGGACAATAACTTCAAAGAACATGAAGCAGACGGTTGGAGGTAGTATCAAGGATGCTAACATTAAGTTTAGATCCCATTGTGGAGGAGGATGCTTTATAGGTGGTTTTAGGAGAAAAACTCCTCTCAGAAAGGCCTTGCATAACCTATGAGACATAATGTTATTGTCATGCAAGCCAACATGATACTTGGAAATAGCAGCCAGTTGTACTTTGACTGTAGATGACGAGGATCCTGAATGAAAAACCTCCGCCAGGAAATCTAAAACCGAATGTACAGGAGCAGTAAAGGGTCAATATTTTGGAATTTGCCCAATAGAAAAACGTCGCCACTTGCTAGCATAAACAGTCCTAGTGGACGACTTCAAGGAAGACACTAAAATGCCTCTGACTGAGTCCGAAATCATCGGTAGCCTGGCTAGGGTAGGAAGTGGAGCAACCAAGCAGTGAGGTTGAGAGAATGAATGGCCCGGTGCTGCTGACCCGACTGGTGGATCAAGAGATCCGGAACTGGGTCCAGATGCCAAGGCTGCACCAGAAGGTGACGATGCAGAGACAGAAACCAAATTTGTCGAGGCCAATAAGGGGCAATGAGGATCAACTTGGCTCTCAAAACGGTGGCTTTCTGAATGACTTGTGGAATCAAGGGAAAGGAGGAAAAGGTACAGAAGTCCCGGGGCCAATCCTGGGTTAGAGAGTCTCTCAGGGGTTGGCCTGGAAGGAAAGAGAGTGAAGAAATCGGGGCACTTGTTGTTTTGAGGAGTAGCAAAAAGATCGCAACAAGGAGTGCCCCACTTCAGAAAAATCTGATCCACTACAGATTGATTGAGAGACCACTCGTGAGGCATCAGAATGGATCTGCTCAGCCTGTCCGCTAACAGGTTGGACCTGTATCAGAAACCGTTGAGAAGAGATGCCAAAGTCTGAGAGGACATAACGGATAGGACCTGGTCCCGCCCTGTCTGTTGATGTACCAGACTATGGACATGTTGTCCCTTTATACTGTAATAGTCCCCATGGGAAGAAAGTCGTTGAGGGCTTGCAACGTTAAAAGCACTGCTCTCATCTCCAGGACATTTATGTGCAGATGGTATTCTATGGGTTGTGGACCATCCTGCCCTGATAATGCCCCCACCCGATCAGAGAGGCATCCGTAGTGACTGTGGCAACTGGAGGAGGGGAATAAAGGGTCGGCCCTGATGAAGAAGAGGGAAGATATCCACCAGTTCAGATGAGCCTCGGCACGACTGTGTTACCAAGATTTCATGCCTCATCGGGAGACTGTGTACGACCACTGTGTGAATAACATCCACTGCAGAAGGCGCGTGGAAGCGGCCAGTGGTAGAAGAACAATGGCCGCAGCCATAAGACCTAGAACCTTCAGTATAAATCTGGCTTTGATCTTGTTGCTTTGCAATAATTTTGGATGTCCAGAATTCTTTGATCTGTTACTCTGGCTAACATTTTGACGGTGTTTAATTCGCCTATAAAGGTGATAGATTGGCAAGGCAGCAGAGAAGATTTTTCAAATTTACTGAAATTCCCAAACTCCTGCAAAGCTGTAGAGTGTAGTCTCTGGACTGAAGAAGCTGACACTTGGTGGTGGCGGCAGGAGCCAGTCGTCCAAATAGGGAAACACCTGGAATCCTTGACGTCTCAGATGAGCTGTGACCACTGCCATGCATTTGGTAAACACTCTGGGGGCTGAAGTGAGGCCAAAGGGCAGTGCTCTGAATTGGTAATGACTGGTCCCTAGCCGAAGCGGAGAAACCTTCTGGGCGTCTGTGAATCTTTATGTGATATCCTGAAGGTCTATAGAGCACATCCAGTTGTCCTTGCCCAGAAAGGGCAGAATGGACTGAAGCGTGACCATCCGGAATCTTGCCTTCTTGACAAATCTGTTTAGATTGCTCAGGTCTAATATTGGTCTCCAATCTCCCATCCTTTGGGGACCAAAAGAGGATCCTACCTGGTCTGCCGGCACAGTCTGACGGCTCTTTTTCTAGGAGCTTTGAAACCTCCTGTTCTGCCAAATCCCTTTGACCGGGTGAGATGTCTGGAAGGGATTGTTGAGGTATGGGATACCATTTTGTAACCCTCAGATATGATCAACTGTACCCACATCTCTTGAGATAGGGATTGCCAGGCTACTGGGTATTCCCCGACTGCCTCCAAGGGTGGACAGTCGGGCAACACCTCAGGGGTGCTGAAAGGGCTTCTCAGGAAGAGACTCCCTGTTGCCCTGGTTCTGAGGACCCCTGCCTCTAGGGTCTGCCTCTTAAACTGACCACGTGTGTCCGGTGTATCTCTTCTGACCCTTGGGGTATGGTCTAGAAGGTGGAAAACTGGACTCCAACGGCAGAAAGAGTTTTACCATCCTGCTCACACCTGGTCAAGGTCTCCTTCACCTGAGGTCGAACAAAGCCGAACCATCAAAGGGGTATTAGTGAGCATCCAGGCTTGGCGCAACTCCTGTGCCTGCGCCCTGCTCGCTCCATCGGCCGCATAGGATATGAGCCGCATGGAGGAGTTAGATATGGAATTCAGGATTGCTAGCTGTGAGGCAATCTTTCCTGAGCCCCAGCAGCAGAAGGATCCTGGACTACTTCACCCAGTTCCTTGAGAACATCTCGTTGAAGCCTGGTGAAGTGACAAAGATAATTCAGCGAACGCATAGCAAAGGTCGCTGAAGAAAACATCCGCTTTCCATACCTGTCCATGGTCCTAGAATCCTTGTTAGGAGGATGGACTCTTAGTGGCCGCCGCCACCACCATAGCATCCACAGAGACACCCTTGGAAAGGAACTGTTTGTCCGAAGGGGCCGTGATGAATTTGGATGGTCTCCTGGGGACAGGTTCCACAGAATCTGGAGGCCCACGCCTTCCCGAGCCACTACCTGCATCAGTGGGTCGAAGGCGGAGACACCAGGAGGTGGAGGATCCAAAGCCTCCAGGTATACCGACTCATCCTCGGAGGGGTCAATAGAGGCCAATTCCCCTCTGTTTGAGAAGCTCAAGGATGTCTGAAAAGGAGACATCCTCAGAGGGGGGAACCCTCCGACTCATCTAAGTCGATATCAGATGTAGTAGACTCAGGAGTCTGTGTGTTTCCTCTTCCAGGGGGTTCCCCTGCAGGATCAGGAGAAACCTCGGAAGAGGAGGAAATAAACCTGGGGTGATGGATCCCTGGGCCTGAGAGCAAGAGGCTGGCAAGAGGCATCTGCAGGCACTGATGAGGGAGGAGCTACAGGGATGGACCGTTGACCAGGCTCAGGGGCCAGGACACTCCTCATCACCATCCTGGGAGACCGGAATATCCCCGCCCGAGGAAACAGGAATGCCCGGCTCCAGTGAGAGGCTCGAAGCTCCGAGGCTGATGTCGCACACCGAAGCTAAGAAAGCCGAGCCCGGAGGAGGCGGGGTCGGACAAGGACAGTGGAAATGTGGAGTCGGAGGAGGAAGTTCAAGGGGTGAGGTTATAGCAGACGTCTGATGAGACGGGCTATGGAGCATTTGGGCCAGTGCCTGAGACTTCAACAGCCTGCTTACCACCCTCTCCAAGTCGTGGTCAGACAGCCTGGAAGATCTCGAAGATCTTTCCGGGACGGAGCCATCGGAGCAAGTCCCTGAACTCCAGATGGAGCGGTTTTTCGACTCCGATGCTGGATAAAGTGTCGGCTCCAGCGAGCCGACAAGGCTACAGTAGATAAGGTGTTGGAGCCAGCCGCACCAACCCACTACCTTCGAGGCAGATACATCGGTTCCAGCCGAGCGATCCTCGGCCCGACGAGCCGGAGCCACCGGAGGAGGCTTAGATACTGAAGCCTGAGCTCTTGGTGGCTTAGAAGGTTTCCCAGACCCTGCCTTCAAGGGAGAACCTTCTGGCTTAAGTAAGCCACGGAGGATAAGTTTGTTCCTCCTTTCCTGCAGGACTCTCTGGCTAAAGGAGTGACACAAAGCACAGGAGTCCTAAACACAAGAAGTGTGACCGTCTGTCAGAGACATTTTCTGACAGCACGCTTGAAGCCTGAGACCTTGCCTTCCCTAGACATATCCTAGGTGGAAGAAACACAGACAAACCCCAACAAACACACAAATTAATCCCCTACACACAACACACAGGAAGGGATTAACAACTGGGGTTTAAGGCCTAACTAAAAACTTTTACACTAAGGTTTAAAAAGAAGTTATAAAGTTTGAAAAATAAGGGAATAGGGTGGGCTGTAATCACTACAGGCTACACTATGACTAAAAGGAAAATAAAAATACTAACTAAGCTTCTCTTTCTTTTACAAGAAATTCACTTACCTCTGCTGGTAAAGGAGACCTCTTGAGATCTGAGGTAGTTCCGCATTGCATCATGGGATATAGGTGGTAAAGTTCCAGGATCAGAACCCATCCAGCAAGAATGAAGGCGAGATTGACAACTTAACATCTACACATTATCAATTAAATATTCCTAAATTATTTGCTCATGCAACATAATTATAATTAAATCTGTAAATAAATAACTACAAAAACTTGTGACCTAAAGAGATAAAAATATCTGCAAACGTATAGGTGACAGGTAATCTTATCATGCTACTATTATACACAAGGAAAATCAATGCACATATATTTATTATGCTACAATATATACAAATATAACAAAAGCTCTGAATTAATTTTAAAAGTAAAAGTGTCTACATCACAAAATTTTGTAACACACTCAATATGATAAATACTTTAGATAATAGTGTCTATATTATCTAATCGACTGCTTAGCTTGTCGAAAGCCTAAATGTTGACAGCTAAGGGTCAAAAACTTACGATCTCAAACAGCCAGGTAAGCAAATTCTTTCATCAGGAAAGAATTTGCTTGGCCATTATCGGGAATTTGCCCTTTCCCCTATGTAGAGCAATCTCGGAGTTGGTATATTTAGTTAGGGTGGGTGTGGGGGCACAGCCCCTACATCGAGGGTGTGGGGGGTGAGCCCCCTACTTTTTTACAGCTTGGAAGTTTATGTTAGTGTGGCATGGCATGGCCAAGCAAATTCTTTCCCAATGAAAGAATTCACTTACCTGGCTGTTCGAGATTGTAAGCTTTTGACCCTTAGCTTTTGATGTTTAGGCATTCAACAAGCTAAGTGGTTGATTAGATAATATATACCCAGATAATATATACTTTAGCTTATTAAACTAATTCATAAAAATATATGTATACATGACTGAGGTCAAAGAGAATGTCTTGCTATTTCTATGGAATCAAAACAAACATTTGCAGTCTGTTTTGTATTCAAAAGTTAAACCGTGCTTAAATTAAATCCCATTCTCCCTTCCTAGGTTTAGACATATCAAAATATCTATGTTACTTTCTATAAAAAAGGATGTACTGATTCAGCAATATAGCATTTAAATTTCAGCTATAACTTAGGAAATGAGTTAATTCAGGTAGTATTAGTGATTCTAATAGCATACAATATGCAAACAGCTTCAAAGTTCACATGAACAAGCTTGAAATTTCAGCCTTCAGGATATTTTCAAATATTTTATGATTGTCTATGTAAATCATATGAGATCTTGTACTTCCACATTTCTGCCAAATGCAGATATGGGTAGCACATAGCTTTCTTATAAGGAGTTTGTTCTTTAAATGTATTTTGTCTTATTTGCCCACCAGTATTCTACCTTATATGATATATTTTTTTATTTCTAAAATCTCCTACTAAAGAGCTATTTAATAATCAGTTCTCTATTAGAGATTACAGTATGTGTATATAATTCTTAACTTACTGATACTGCTCTTTTATTAATCTTACATAGTAGATATTTTATTCCTTGTGCATACGCATATTATTCATAAGACATAGTAGATATTTTATTCCTTGTGCATATGCATATTATTCATAAGATATTTACTCTTATTATTGATTCTAGTATTACAAGCAATCTTGAATATATATAAATGAATTCCTGCTTGTTTAATTTGAATGTGTGTTTTTAACAATTGTAAACTACTACTCAGATCTAAACTTCACATCCTAACATTAGAATTTGATTACTGCATGTGAAAATGACAATTCAGAGCACACAGCAGCTGATAATGTTCTCTGTTTTTCATTCTTCTTAAGTCTTTTAAACTGTAATAATTCATAACAAACATATAGCTTTACTTCTTTTCATTAATATGTATGGTTAGAGTTAATAACACTACAGCATATGCTATTAACATTTAGCAAAATGTAAGCAAATTATATGTGAGCAACAGCTCACTATAAAGCATTACTACAGATTTTGTTTTACCAATTTTTCACTTCTAAGAAAAGAAAAAAATATGTTATTTGAGTAGATTTCTCACATATATACTTGAAAAAAAAAAGAAAGAAAAATAATTTCTGTTTTCACAGACATCATGATGAACTTTGACTTCAAATTTTCTCAGAACAGCTCAAGGCAGGAAGCAAGGCAAGCAAGAATTCTGAGTTCTCATACAACTGGAACAGTCTTTTGTTTTCAAGCTGTTTTAAGGGTTACTTTCTTCATAAATGACATGTGAAAGGAATGTGTTACATAGGAAAAAAGAAAACAAAATCACCAGCACTTTCACACTTCTAATCTGCATATTACTTATATCTCTCATTCAATAACCCAGCAATGCACATACTAAGTAAAGTTAATAAATAAAATACAATTCTTAACTTATATAGTCTTAAAATTACCAATTCTATGTTTATAATTTAATGACATTCTCTTACAGGAAGTATTTGTTTAACATTCATAAATACATTCATATGTTTAGTTAAAGGAAATCTATTAAGTCTTTCAGAGTAAATATAGCAAAACTGTAAAACTAAACATTTATATTCCTTATCATGAAAAATGTTTTACCTTAAAATATAAATACATACTTACATATGTTTTGAAGTGTAAAGTCCAGTACACATCTTTTACTTAAAGAGTAAATCCATTGTTTTGGAAAATAAAAGTCCTGCAATCAGCGAATAAAAGTCATCTTTTTAAGCTTTTTAATTTTAGAAGCAATTTTCCAAGAATTCATCTCACTCTGTCTCTTGAGGGATATACCATTCCAATCTATTTCTCATTCTTAGTATTATTAAAGATTTCACTTTTGTTGACAAAAGTGGATGCCTCCTCCAGTGAGTCAAATATTTCAGTCCCTTCTGAAATAAATAATTTGATTGTTGCTTGAAAAAACAAAGTGGCTGTAACAGTGTTCTTTTTGACAAGCAGGATTTTCTTTTACTCACTACTTTACTGGAATAATCATTATCAATTAATTTTTAATAGGTGTACTGAATTGTGTTGTTTTTAATATCTGATCTTTTTCTAAACTGGACATAAACTTAAATATAATTGAACATGGTGGTGAGTTTTCCTTCTTTGAAAATGCTCTTGGGGATCTATGTGTCCTTTCAATTCCAAACAATAGTGTTTTGTGTAGATTTAATGTTTTATGTAACCACATTGTTAAGAAGTTTATTATATTATCTCCCGTGTACTTTTCAGATATACCATAAATTCTAATGTTATTTCATCTCAGTCTATTTTCTAAATCATCAACTTTATCTATGAGCCAGTTATTTTGTTTTAAAAGAAATTCAGTTTGAGACTCACCTTCAGTTATTACCTCTTCATGATCATTGAAAGCTTCTTACATACGGCTGATTTGTGTACTTTGTTGTTTCATAAGAATTTCTATTTTTTTTATTTTCTTTCTGGTCCCTTCTATGAAACTTTCTATTTTGGTATCCAGTTTGTCCATTTTAAGTACTACATCCTGCATACTAGATATTAGTGTCTGAGTTTCTTTTTTAACACAAGAATCCTAAGTACCATTTCTTGAGTGACTCATGATGAAGTCTCTTCTCTCTTAACCAAGCAGTTGAAATTCTGACAGGAAAATTACACCTTTTGAAGAACTTAAAGTTATAAATCTTTTCTCTATTGGTGACTAAAAAATCTAACAAATATCTCCAAATGTAAATTTTTTGGATTATGTTTTCTGTCAGAGAAAAGTCACAGAGCTTTCACCGGTTTTAATGAATCTTGTACATTTGGTCATAGTATATATATATATATATATATATATATATATATATATATATATATATATATACATTTTTTTTGTTTCAGAACAGAGGAACATATCCTCAAAGCTGCTGTGTGTTGGAATGTTGGAAAATGTATCACTACTTGTTTTCTGCTATCACTTTACACTGACAATAAATGTGTGCAGGTGTTGTCACCTGCCAACATACTGACTCCTTGTTGAGAATCTGAAAGGGGATGATCGAAGATTACATGAAATTGTTCCAAACTCTGCAACTGAAAGTAAACATGATATAAAACAACTCTGACCCAACCAAAATTGTGTTACCACTGGCCGTGGTCACAAACTAGGATACCAAGTGAAGCAAATAAATTCTTTATTCTCTCTCTAGCGCCTCGGTGTTTCCACCTTCAAGGAATAACAAAACCATACAAAATACATTCATTTTTATATAACAACCAATTAGCTACACCCACCCATTAATTAAACAATGTCCCCCTTAAAGCAAACATTTCCAATTTAATTCATTATTCAAACCATTAGGCATCAAAGTTTTATATTTTAAAATATAAATACTCTCCTTATATAGGAGTTTTTATTTTAATATATTCACATCATTGCCTATATTTTCTACAATCTCTAAAACTGTACCCTCTAACAAAGTACTATCACTATTGTGCAACATATTAAAATGTGAGGCAAGTCTTTTGTCTTCTCTTCTATTTTTAACATCCCTAATATGTTCCATGAATCTGATGCAAAATTCACGCTTAGTTTCCCTTGCATAATAGAGTGAACACGGACATCTTAATGCATTAATTACTCCTTTACTTCTGCAGGAATAAACATCTCTGGGTTCAAACCTAACCCCATTCATATTATTAAAAGTGGTTCTAACATTAGCACATATCCTGCACCTCCTGCAGCAAAATGTTGCCCTAATTGGAAGTACTCTTGGTATATTTACCTTTGGCATACAAAACCTACCATGTACCACCATATCTTTTAAATTTCATCCCCTTTTATATGAGAATAATGGTTTTCTACTTAAAACACTCGCCAAAAGCTTGTCTTCCAATAAATATTTCCAATAATACTCTATTACACCTCTCATTTCTTCACTTTTGATATTATATACAGACACATAATAGATCACATTTTCTCTTCTATCTTGTATATTAAAACCTTGTCTCCAAGGTATATTCCTTCTATTATGTTGGAAACCTTTTCTATCTTTATCCATTTCACCCCAAATTCTATTTAGGGCTTGTCTCAAAATCTCCCGGTCGTAGCCCCTATGTAAAAACATATGATTAATTTGTTCCATTTCTTCCAACAATAAACTTCTATCACTACACAATCCTGAAACATGCACTAACTCCCCATAGGGTAAAACTTCCAAAACATGGGGGGATGACAACTTGTAGCATGTAAATATTGATTGCCATCAATAAATTTTCTATGAATGTTAGAAGAAACAATTCCACTTTCCTTACCTTCCAAAATAAGATCTAAGTATACTACTTTATTACCTTTTTGAAGTCCATCAAAAGATAGACCAAATGGATTTCTACGCATGTCCGATATAAATCCATCTACCTCATCTTTCCCCCCTTCACACACAAATATCAAATCATCAATAAAATGAAAATAAAAATCAACATACCTCTTCATAAAATTTAAATCAAATAAAAACTTCTTTTCAAAAAAAGACATGAAAAGGTTTGCATACATGGGGGAAAATGCCGCCCCCATTGCAGTACCTTGTTTCTGTCTATACATTATATCATTAAAATAAAAATAATTATTTTTTTAAACAAAAATCTATCATATTAATCACAAAATAAGACAAGGGGCTGTTTCCCATATGAAATGAAACTGCCGCTAATCCATCTTCATGTTTGATGGAAGTATACAAACTTTTAACATCAACCACCAACCAATATTTGTCCTTATTCCAAACTATAGGGGAAATTCTCCATAAAAAATCAAAACTATCCTGTATGTAAACCGGGGATTTTTTTACATATGGAAATAAAATCTCATGTAATACTAAACCAATATTATGTGAAAAATACTTGCAAGCAGAGATGATGGGTCTACCAGGTGGTTTAACCATACTTTTATGTATTTTGGGTAGACAGAAAAAGACCACTACCTCAATATTTCTGTTAAATAACTTGTCCCTAACTTCCTTCTCAGTGAAATAGCCTAACCTTATACTTCTATCCATCATTTTTTCAAATTCTATCACTGCCTGCTCGTATTTATTCCTATTACATTTTTCATATATATCAACATTAATTAGATGTTCCATACACATTTCATAATACTGTAATAGGTTCATAGGTTCATAGGTTCATACTAGGCTATCTGCCCTAGGGCATTTATAAGCCTAGCCAGAGTGTGTATGACTTTCGCCACCCATATTAAATTAATTTTGCTATGCCCTTTTTCAAGGTTAGTATACTGTGCCTCTGTCTAACAGTGACACAGAAGTGATCTCCCATCCACTCATCAAGATTCCTCTTGAAGAGAGTCAATGAGGGACTCTGCCTAACCTGGACTGGGATTTTATTCCAGAGTGAAGGGAGCCTCTGGGTTATGAATCTGTCCCTCCAGCATGTCCTATTTATTTCAGTGCTGAGGTTCAAGTCCCTCGAGCGCATAGCTCTATGGGATTTGGATTTTCTGAGGTGCAGCATGTCCATGAATTCTGGGTTGGACATGGCTTTATACGTCAGGCACAGATCGCCTCTGAGCAGGCGGTATGCCACCGAGTAGAGCTGGAGTTTCTTTAACCAGGCAGCATACAGCATCTGTTTGAGCCCCTTGATCCTCTTGGTGAGGTACTTTTGGGGTCTTTCCAGTTGCTGCAGGTGTCTGGTAAGGTACATCCCAAAAGGGGCATTGTACTCAATTATGGGCCTGATGAGGGATGAGTAAATTAATGTATTCATAACAACAATTTTATTCCTTTTGTCTGAGGGTTTTATTACTATGTCATTTCTATTACTCAATGCTTTCAATGCTTGCAATTTTCTCAAAGTCAAATTATAAGATATTCCATGCTTATTTGTTAATACACTTTCACAAATATTCTCTCCCCCAAATCCTATCATAGAACCAAACTGTATAATACGTTGGTTAACAAAAGGGGGCATACATTTGTTAAATGATGGTATATCTGACACATTAATTCTACAATAAGCATTAGGAGACACACCTTCATTATTCAAAGATAATTCCCCGTCTTCTTCATTACATGAGAAAAAACTATCATCAGATTCGTAGGATGCAGTACAATTAAATCCCACATTTTTCTTTCCAAAATCTTTAGAAAAATAGTGTTTCAAATGTATTTTTCTTAAAAACCTAAACATTTCTTGCTTCACTATGTGCCCCTAGGTAACACAGTTGGCACAAATTTCAACCCTAAATTTAATACAGATATTTGTTTTGTTGTTAAATCACATCGGGACAAATTTAATACTAAACCTGATTCAGTACATACCTTATCGTCTGAAACTCTTATGATATTGTCCATTGGTTTGTTGTTGTTCCTGTTGAAAATCTGCCTTGTAACCCCTATCTCAGTTACCGGCATATGTCCCAAAACTCCTGTTGTGTTTTTGTCCCTGCCAAAACTGCTGTTGATACTGTGGTTGTCCCTCCTGGTTCCGAAAAGTCTGCACATATTCTTCTGGACGTTGTGGTTGAGGTAACTCAGGAAAATCCTCACCCCCTTCCAATTCGAAGCGGCTCTCATCACCAGATGAAACAAATGAGGAAGACGCTGTGTTTTTGAATCTTACATGCTGACGTTTATGATTCCCAGTCCTACGATTGGTTGCATTGGTAAAAGCCAGCCCCGCCTCATATTCATTGATATCCCTCATTAGTTTCAACTTTTTCTGCTCAATAAGATCCGTTTCAAGTGAAAGTAGTTTTTTATTTGTTCTCTCTAAAAAATGCTAATATTATGAGTGTTCATGGAACTGCTAATTGTTTGAGATAAAGTCGCCAGTTCCTGTTTTAATTTTTTATGCTTTAACTGGTCTCTCTCCAATAAGATGTGTAACCATTCCATCACACACCTATGTGAAGCCTTAAACCAGCATTCTTTATACCGTTTGTCCACAGAACAACTCAAATCAAAAGGACTGCTGGGATTCTTAATAAATCTAAGTCCCTTGGGAGTAATGTCCAGGTCAATAGATCTTTGCAGCCCCAAAATATTAAAAATAATCCTTGACTCTTTTTCCAGCAGTTTTTCATATTTATCACACAGTTCTCTCATTTCAGATGGTATCACATTTAGCATCTGCCCCACTGAATTAAAGGGGTCAAATACCCCTTTCGCTCTCTCTCTCTTGCAAACATTTCATATATGGGACTCATACCCATGCCGGCTTGTCGATTATCCATAGTCGCTCCCAACAACGGTGCTGAACTATTCAGATAATGTTCTATGGTTCTCTGGGAACCAATCTGAGTATTTGAACCACCAGCAACCCCCAACTGGAAAGCCATTTCTTCTCGAAATGCACGAGGTACATCAACATAAGGGTCAAGCGCCATACCCCCACCATGCAAAATACAAACACTCTCCTTCTCCTTGATATAAAATAACTCTGACCCAACCAAAATTGTGTTACCACCGGCCATGGTCACAAACTAGGACACCAAGTGAAGCAAATGAATTCTTTATTCTCTCTCTAGCACCTCAGTGTTTCCACCTTCAAGGAATAACAAAACCATACAAAATACATTCATTTTTATATAACAACCAATTATTTACACACACCCATTAATTAAACAATGTTCCCCCATAAAGCAAACATTTCCAATTTAATTCATTATTCAAACCATTAGGCATCAAAGTTTTATATTTTAAAATATAAATACTCTCCTTATATAGGAATTTTTGTTTTAATATATTCACACCATTGCGTATATTTTCTACAATCTCTAAAACTGTACCCTCTAACAAAGTACTATCACTATTGTGCAACATATTAAAATGTGAGGCAACTATTTTGTCTTCTCTTCTATTTTTAACATCCCTAATATGTTCCATGAATCTGATGCAAAATTCACGCTTAGTTTCCCCTATATAATGGAGTGAACATGGACATCTTAATGCATAAATTACTCCTTTACTTCTGCAGGAATAAACATCTCTGGGTTCAAACCTAACCCCATTCATATTATTAAAAGTGGTTCTAACATTAGCACATATCCTGCACCTCCTGCAGCAAAATGTTCCCCTAATTGGAAGTACTCTTGGTATATTTACCTTTGGCATAGAAAACCTACCATGTATCACCATATCTTTTAAATTTCATCCCCTTTTAAAGTGAAAGTAAACATGGTATAAAATGCTGGACTGTCTAATTTATAACAAGTATCCACAGAACTGATACATAAAATAAAATACATCTTTGGTAGTAAATGCAGATGATCAAAGTTCTGCGCTACTAATGAACTTTTTCCTGTAGTCAGGAGTACAGGGTTTGATTACGTCCACCTGATTTTGCCTCGTGTGTGACATTAAGCAAGTCATTTAACAGGTAGTTTACCTGGGTTGACCCTGGAAAAGGCTACTTTGTCCACTGGGCTTACCCAGTTAAACTGAAAACTAAAGAGAATACAATTACATAAATACACTGCAGAAATGGTATTTGCTGGTAATGCATTTTTTGGGTCTATATCACATCATTGAAAACACTAATTATTGAATCACTATTCAGTGAACCCACTTCATCGAAATCTCACTTTGGCAAAAGGCTGTTTAATCGAAAATTTTCCTAGGAAAAAACAATGTTGGCCATCACTGGGGATTTGCCTTTTCCCCACTGTAGTGTAATCTCGGAGTTGGTATATGTATATAGGGGGTATTGGGCTCACAGCCCCCCATATCATGGGGTGTGGGGGCAAAGGCTCCAACTTGGGTGTTTTCTAAATTTTTACAATTTTGTGATGGGCGGTAGGTAGGACAGCTGTTTTCCCTATTAAAAACTTCAATTAAATGGACATTCGACATTGAGATTTCAATGATGTGAGTTCTCTGAATAGTGATTTAATAATTAGTGTTTTCAACAATTTGATATAGACCCGCATTTTTCCCTGTGCCATTTGAGTGAATGCTGTTCATGTTGCTTACTTGTCTGTTGTCTGCTGAGAATATAGTTTCAGAGGTAATTACTAGGCTAACAACCCCAGGGGCTGTTTAAGCCTAGCAATGTTTCCCAAATGTAGCTGACAAGTTTTATTACCCTTGGGTTATTTTAGTGGGTATATGCAAGCCTGGGCAAAGGTGGGCAAGCATGTAAATTTTACCTTTGGCTGCCAGACCACGGGAAAATCTCCAGGTCAATATCAACTTGTCCAAGTTATGCTTCAATTAGGTTAGGAAAGAACTCTGGTTCACATACATGGGAAACCTGTTCCAAAGAAGGGGTAGTCTCTGAAACACATATCTGTACATCCAACATGTCCTATTTATGTTGCAGATGAGGTTTAAGTCCCTAGATTGGGTACTTTTAATGCTATTTATTTTATCAATGTACAATAGGTCCATCGGAATGGGATCAGAAGTTGCTTTTTCGGCCAGGCACAGATCACCAATCAGGAATCTGTAGAAGGCTGAGTACAAGAATCAGACATTGAGGCAGTTTGAGTAGGAACATGTTATTTACATCCTGTATTCTTTTTATTTTTTTGAGGAACTTCTGTGGATGCTGCAGTAGTTGCATATGCCTGTTCAGGTACATACCAAAGGGGGTCACTGTACTCAGTGACTGGTTTGATGAGGGCCAATTGTAACAGAACAGTGATATATTTGTAGTTAAATGACATGCCCTTGCTTACAAGTTATGCAGCATAGAATGATTTCCTTACTAATTTAGACACATGATGGTCAAAAGCCAGGTTACTATCTATATGTGCTCCCAAATCCCTGACCACTGGGTCTACTCTTAGGAGTGTATTATCAATGTGGTAGTTTCCATGGCTAGACATTTTCCCAAAGAATACTGTGAAGACTGGGTGAAGATAGGTGAAGGCTGCCAGCCTAGCCAGATAGAATTTTGGAGATAATTCTGTCATCTGTAAATATTAATGTAAACCACAGGCTTGTGTCTTTAATTGTAAAAATAGTGTTACATGTGGAACTGGAAAAAATGTAGCAACAGTGCACTCTACTGATCAAGTAAAGCATGTTGTGACCCTTTGATGTTAAAACTCGGAGCCAGTAAGTCTAGAGTGAGGCATCCTGCCTATTGTTTTAAGGCCAAGGAATTTGCATGCATAAATGTCCTTTATTGCGCTGGTTTCTGCCCAGAGGTGAAGAATGTAAATGTAGTTTCTGTTAGCCTGGGAACCCAGGGAAATGTGAAGAATGATGTAATGTGAACCAGGAATGTGATTTTAAAAACAGAGAGAATAAGAGAGCATTAAGCATTTTTGTCTTGACCATCTAACTCATCAGCACTGTCTTGCTCTATATGTAAGTTTATCTTAGACTTGTGTTTTCTCTTAGAAATAACTAGAAACTAGAAAGATTAGACTGTGTTTTTCTGTGATGTCAGAACTGTACTACTGAATTATTTTAAGTATTTCTCTGTGATCTCTGAACTCTTGACTAGCACTGTTGACTATTTGTTATTAAATATTTTTAAACTCTTTCAACTGTGGCTGTTTTTGTAGAGATAATTTAAGCTCTTATAGAGTACTTGCATGCCTTTGGTAAAATTGTACAAAGCCACTTCAATAGCTTTAGCCCTGGGATATACTACCAATTGGATAATAATATTGCACAGTAATAATTGGACACTATTTTAAGGGCCTTTGAGTAGCTGATAAATATTGGTGGTGGCAGCTGGTACTACCGTATAGTCTGGGAAAAAGGGGGCACAGCTGGAGAAACTGTGCCAGCCTTCCCCAGGAGTGTCTGTGGGGTTTTATAAACTCTTCTCAAAGTATGTGTGTGTGTGTGTGTGTGTGTGTGTGTGTGTGTGTGTGTGTGTGTGTGTGTGTGTGTGTGTGTGTGTGTGTGTGTGTGTGTGTGTGTGTCAGCTACTTGGGCAGGGACATGAAGCACTGGTTGGACAGAGAGTTTGCTGGCGGTTTTAGCTTGCCCACTAGGCTGAGATCTGGACCCTATAGCTGTGCCAGTGGGGAGTCTTATTGGGGACCTGGAGAGCAAGGGAGCAACCAGCCCCGGACTGACTGTGATCTCTGTGTGCTCTTAAGGGAAATTGTACTTTACTGTGTGTATTTGTTATCCTTTCCTCCTATGTGAGATGCCCCTAACTGGTGTTAGTGGTGAGAAATGAGGCTCCTTGATTGCTGGGCAGGGCACAGATGTCACAAATACTATTATACATTTCTCGGCATTGAGTTTTAGAAAATAGCTCTGGCACCACTTACTGGTCTGTCAGGCCATCTTGTAAGGTATATATATGTTTTGGGGGATTCTGCAACTGAATCTTATTTGCAATCATTTACAAACGTATTCAGCCAGAGGCCCTTGATGTTGGCCTTGACTTCAGAGAAGTAACTACCAAAAAGGAGCAGCCCCAGCACTGAGTCTTGATGGACTCTGCTGGTGAATGGCTTTTTTGTAGAGATAGACTTCCCTATCCTAACTTCGTGGGTCCTATCTTTGAGCCAGCTATCTATCTAGTGGGTAACATAGGTGTTTATAGCTAATTGTGTGAGTTTGTCTACACTACCCCAGTGGGGTATTGTGTCGAATGCTCTGGCCAGGTCAAAGTAAGCAGTATGCGCTGTTTTGCCCATATTCATTGCTTTGGTGACCTTTATGAAGAAGTCCACCAGGTAGAGTAGGCATGACTAGCCCTTGATGAAACCAAACTGGGTTTGATCCAGTGTTTAAAGTTTTCTTATGGCAGTGTTTATCTTTTCCATGATAATTCTTTCCATGGCTTTGCATATCAGACTACTCAGACTTATTGGTCTGTAGATGCTCCCCCAGATGAGACTCATACCCATACATTGCTGTGCACTTTTATGTGGCCTTTTAAAATAGTTTGGCGTGCATGACTTATTATTCCTTTATTAATTTTTGATTGGTATACTGTGTGTAAAATGGAGGAAGTAAGGGAAATAGTTACTATTGTTTCAAGGGGCAAGCTGCTTATGTTTAAATAAAAAGGAAATGTATATATGTGATAACTTCTTTGTGTGTGTGTGTGTGTGTGTGTGTGTGTGTGTGTGTGTGTGTGTGTGTGTGTGTGTGTGTGTGTGTGTGTGTGTGTGTGTGTGTGTGTGTGTAGTGCTGTTTGCTTTTCCTAAACTTGTTTTGCAGTGGTCTGTTCCTGGCACTTGATATACACCTTTTCAGTCTTTATTATCCAGGCATATTGTTTTGTAAATTCTATTTTCTAAACAAGTATAATAGTCAAAATGAGGTAAAATTCAGTCAAAGCAAATCCACTGAAAGTGGTAATAAGGTATGTCATTGACTACAGGGCCTGTGCACAAAACATTAAGGTACTATTATGCTCAATTCAAGGCACTCCTTAGCCACAGCCTCATCCTCCATCTAGAACCAACAATACTCTGGTTAGTTCCTGCAATGCCCTCCTCAAATGAGGCAGCAAGACATCAGTCACCTCATCCAATTGCTGTAGCCAGCCCTTTTGGTCTTCAGCCTACTATATTAACCCAGAGCACCTTCTGACCTCCAGCCTACTGCATGAATCCAAAGCACCAGTTTCATGGTCATGGCTTCAGCCTCTGCTGCAGAGAAGTTGCCCTGGAATTCCTGTATCTAGTACTTAAGGAGGATCGAGGTGCTTGTCAGCTATTTTTTCACATAGTCGTCTGGAAAATACAACATACAGAAAGTATGAATGACTATTAAATTCCAAATAAATAAATGCTTAAAAATGGATCAACTGTTCTGTAAAACAAGGTGGATTAGAATTACCTGATTTGAATGGATATTTCAGAGCTACTCATTTAAGGCTTATGCATATAACAAGAGCAGAAAGTTATAAATCAAAATGGAAAGTGATGATGATGATGATGATGATGATGATGATGATGATGATGATGATGAAAAACTGGGGGAAGTTTGAGAAATAAGGACAGAGGGTTTTTCTTTTCCTTTCTGGTAAAGGTGATGCAACTATCTCATGTGAGGTACTTTATGCTGGATGTTGATCACATGTGAAGGTAGAGTAGATCATGAGTTTAGCCAGCTTTTGTGTGCAGCAGTGGCTGTACTGCAGGGATTTTTTCAGAGTTTGTTGGCAAAGCAAAAGCTGAGTCATAGAATGAAGCTTACAGTTTACCTGTCAATCAACACCCCACCCATACTTACGGTCATGAGCTTCGGGTAGTAAGCAAGAGGATACAAGCAACAGAAATAAGTTTAATTCTCACAGCATGACAACATGCATCTCTTAATTGTTTGATTTTTTTTTTCATTTTCAGAGTAGCTGGGCTCACTGACTGCCACAGACCAAGGAGTCTGGCAATCCAAGAGGACCTCACAGTACAATAGTCTATGTTTTAAGAAGAGTCAGTTGATGTGGTTTTGGCACTTGTGAGCATCCGCCTTCCCCAGCTGCCCCCCATGTGAGGTGAACAAGATACAGTTCACTAGGTCAAAGTCACAGGGCAGACCCAGATACACCGGAAGGAGTATGGTGCTCCACTCACCTTCATACACTAAATGAGGCCACAGAATGAGCTGCTGACTGTTGCTGGGGGTAGGTATGCCTGGTCTACCCTGCTCAACTTACCACTACCTCCCTCAATAGGACAAGCAGTTGAGAAAAAGGATCTATGGATGGATGGATGGATGGATGGATGGATGGACGGACAGATAATAAATACTGTTAATATTAAATGTGCCAGTACTGCTACATGATTTTATAAAGCTGACTAAATTAATTAAATGTTGCCAGCAATGCTTTCCACACTATACACCCCTATCTACAGACTGTCTTTTCTCCACATCCCTTTGTCCGTTTTGCTTAGGTGATTTTCATTGCAGCATGCTTCACTCACTTCTTTCTTTCCTTTACTTCACCTCTGTGAGTTTTGCATTCTGTGTCTTATCTCTGTTTTACATTCTGCCTACTGACCTCTTAGTGTAAAAAATCTGGACAAAGCCTAAAATAATGGGGGGACAAAGCCCCAAAAAATAAGGACAGAATTTAAATACTGCTCTTATAAACTTAGATAATTGACAAAATATAGGATTTGTATTAGCATGCATTTTCAGATGGAAATAAAGACTGAAGCTCAAATATATGTCATTATTTAGTGAATTCAGTCCTCAGATTGCCAGAAAATCACATATTTTATGAGGAGCAGACCAAAAATATAAGACAGAAATCTGGACACTTGAGAAACACTCTGTTCCCTTACTGCTAATTGTGAAATTAATGTTCTGCATTGCTGTTGTGCCTTTCCGACAATATTTCCTGCCACCCAGCCTGATAACATGCCATCCATACCATTGCATTGCCACTTTTTGGTTGGTTGCTGATATGCCCTCACTGCAATAATATGCACCGG
This sequence comes from Protopterus annectens, assembly GCF_019279795.1. Taxonomy (NCBI): domain Eukaryota; kingdom Metazoa; phylum Chordata; order Ceratodontiformes; family Protopteridae; genus Protopterus; species Protopterus annectens. The sequence continues at coordinate 160,845,760 of NC_056739.1, forward strand.
GGCATCTCAACTAGTTCTCCTGCCCACTGGGTTAGTCTGCAGTCTTACAGCTTTATCTGACCGTGCTGACATGAATTATCATTGGAAAACCTTGCAGATAGTATTATTAGATCTGTTGGGTCCATGCTGGATGCTACAGTTTATTTATTTATTTATTTATTTTATTTTACAGTTTGTTTACCAGGATAGTCCATTGGTCCAAGAAGAGCCCATTTTCAATGGAGTCCCGGGGAGAAAAGCTCCATGAACAACAATATAATATGAAGACAATGCATTTACATTTATGTAATACTATTGCAGAACGATGGTATTAAACAACATGACAAAAAAATCCACGATTGCAGTGAAAATATAGTGAGAAAAGGAAAAGGTAAAACTACACACACACACACACACACACACACACACACACATAAATAAGTCAATTAAAATAAGAAAAATCCATTGGTGCATATTCCTGTTAGATTTGTTACAATGTGAAATAACACAGGGTTGACATTACAGTTTTACATGAAATCTTAGCAGAGTTAAAGTAGGATGGGGATAAGAGGTGTTAATTGTTGAATGTAAGAAGGGGGGACGATAAGAAAAAAAAGTAGTGCAAGAGTGGGAGAAAATGAGAAAAATGAAGATGGTCGTAGTCAGAGAGGCTCAGTATGATGAAGAGAGGAGAGAAGTAAAGGAGTGTGAGAAATGTGGAAAAAAGAGGTGAGTCATGCGGGATGAGAGCAGGCACATTCACAGAGGGTTCTGAGATGGGAATGAAGCAGGGTCTTAAAGGTAGAGTGGTTGTCTGTAGTACGAATAAGAGGTGGCAGGGAGTACCAGAGGCGAGCTAGGGAAAACGATACCAGGTGTTTACCAGGAGGACGAGCAGGCTTGTGCGGTTCAAGCAAATTCTGGTTATTGGACCTTAGAAGTCTGTTGGCTAGGTGCATTTTGAAGGAGGAGGCAAGGGAGGGGCAGATGGAGGGATCAAAGATGAGTTCATGGGCATGAGTAAGTTGAATGTAGGTAAGATGGTTGGGAAGTTTGAGCCAATTTAGTTTATGTAGGGCACTTCAGTGGTGGGAAGAAGTATTTAGCTTTGTTTTTAGAGAAGATTGAAGGTTGGTAAGAAGTGGGGAACCATATAGGAGAGAAGGAATGAGGAAGGTGTTAGAGAGTACAAGTTTAGTAGTGGGAGTGATGTAGCAGTTATGGCAGTATAGCATGCCTAGTTTCTGGTGGGCTTTCTTTATATTGGTTAGTAGGTGGGTATCAAATTTTAACTGCTCATCAATAAGGACTCCTATGAGAGATTTCATCTGTGTATTGAATCAGTTTAGCACTAGAAATAGTTTATTAAACATATTGGTTCACCTACACTGCCATGTTGTGTGTGTGTGTGTGTGTGTGTGTGTGTGTGTGTGTGTGTGTGTGTGTGTGTGTGTGTGTGTGTGTGTGTGTGTGTGTGTGTGTGTGTGTGTGTGTGTGTGCTTGTGTCTGTGTGCATGCCTGCTGCTCTGTGTGTATTTTTACTTCTATCCTCCTTTTCAGTTTCTCCAAATGTTTATGATTATTTTTTAGATAATGTAACTGGAATTGACCCTATTCTTAAGTCAAATGATGTACTGAAGCTAGTGAGAGCAACATGGCTTCAGTTTCGTATATTTGCATCCTTAAGTAATACACATGATGTTACCAATATTTACAACATATTTATCAATGCCTGTAATTTCTTTGTCATTAGCTAAGCTACCTCAACAATAAGTCTATAGGTGCCGGAAGCTGTTGAAGACTGGGGGGGGGGGGAGCGGGTAGAAGGTGAGAGGAGCACTTAGTGATCTAAAAAGGGCAATTTTTTATAATTATTTACTACCACAACATAGGTTCACTTGGAGGACATTTTAAGCTTAGCTGATTCCCTTTTGGTGCTTGAATTAACATTTTCTGAATGGTCTCACCTACTCCATGGCAGATAATTGTATATTAGCCCTAGTGAGAATAACTGTGATCATACCATAGATAATTTGAGGGGACTCGTGTAAGGGATGCAGCATTTAGGAACTGCCTCTGTCCATTAGTGGCATGAGGGCCAATCCTGGAGTACATTTTCTATTACCCATCCTTAGATCCAAGTTGCATTTGAATATGGACAGATGAGCTTTGTTTTATTTGTATGGATAGTCTGTTCTGGGACAGTGGTAGCCTCTGTGATATATATCCATTTCTCCACAACATTTAGTTTAGATCACTGGACTGAGAATTTCTGATGCCATTTGACTTGCTGATGTTCAGTAGGTTCATCTGTATCAGGTCAGAGGATGCTTTGTATGCCAGACATGTCACCTCTAAGTACTCTGTAGGATACTCAGTATAGCAATGAATCTTTGAGGTGGTCCATGCAAGACCTGTTGTTTAGGACTTGTATCCTTTTAGTAAGGTATCTTTGAAGGTATTTCAATTGTTGCATGGGGCTGGACAGATATATGCCAAAGTAGGCATTATACAAAATGATTGACCTAATGACAGCTTTGTAAAGGGGACAACAACATCTCTAGATCTAGTTACAATAAATTTGTTTATAAGCTGTGCAATATAAAAAGGCTTTCTTATGACTCTGGATACATGCTGGTCAAAAGTTAGGTCACTGTACACACAAGTTCCCAAATGCCAAACAATTGGGTCAGTTCTCAGAGGGCATTGTCATGATTCTGACACCAGTTATCATTTGGGACAAACCTTCCTGCATGATGGTTAAGTCACTTGGGGGTTCAGTAACTGCTCCTAGCTTGCAGTCATCTCAAACTTAGTAGGTCAAAACCCTTTGGTATTTCCTTTTACTTTTGACAAGTATATGCCAAACAGAAAAAGTCTCAGCACCAAACCCTGGGGGACTCCATTGGTGATTGGTCTCTTCCCCTATTTTGATCTCCTGTATCCTGTGAGCAAGTTGGCAATTCACCTAGTGATGCAAATGTTTGCTCCTACATTATTCATCTTTTGTACTACACCTGAGTAGGAAATTGTGTCAAAAGGCTTGGTCAGGTCAAGGTAATGTGGTGTGAACTGTTTTACCTTCATCCATTGCTTTGGTAACAAGAGTAAAGCTTTAAAATTGCCCATGACTTTGAGCCTTTCACACTTTCCTCTGGGCTGTTTTCAAACACATTTTTAGGGCCATGCATACATGTATGCATTCTTTAATTCACCTTTCTGATTGTATTAAATTACATTCCTTGTATAATACAGCACAAGTTGTTAGAATGTGTTTTAAATTTGTAGTTTTAAACAGTCTTCTAGTAAGCAATGAAACAAAATGTATGAACCAATAATGACAAAACTACCCATTTCAGAACATTTTAACCATAAAAGGTCATGCAAATTTCTGTGATTACAATCCACCAATATCAGTAAATAATTCCACATTAAAGGGATCTGTAACTAATGAAGAGGTTGTTGCTAGGAAACAAATTTATATTTCATTGCTTCATCTACAAATAAAGTGGCTGTTGCCCTTGAAGAATAATTTGCCTATGTCACATTAAAAATGATAAGCTAGTAATATTGCAATAGGGAATGGGTGGCAAACTGATAACAAGTTCATAGTTACTGGGTAATTCCTCCAAAGGAGGACATTCACAGGACTGCAGCATTCACTCCCTTTAAAATACAACACAGTACAGTATCAGAATCCATCTGCATACTGTGGGAGTAGAAGCCACAGCCTTTTGCGTCAAAAGTAAGGCTACAACCTGTTGTTCTGCTAACAATGCAAACAGACTTGGAATAAGCAGCACTAAACTTCTCTTCCCCTGAAGCTCTCAGCTCCTTGTAAAATGCTTTATTTATTTAACAGGATACTCCAACTTTCAGCAGAGGCCCAGGGAGAAATGCTCCAGATGCATTTCTTTGTAACATGGGAGGAAACTGGAGCACCCATTCAAGTTTTCAGCAGAGGCCCAGGGAGAAATGCTCCAGACACATGTCTTTGTAACATGGGAAGAAACTGAAGCACCCAGAAGAAACCCATACAAACACAGGGAGGACATGCATACTTCACACAGAAGGCACCCCAGCCAAGAATCAAACTGGAGAACCTCCTGCTGTAAGGCGACAGTATTACCACTGCACCATCCACTTGACACAACTAAATCTCTCAATTTTACAGCAGAAAAAATCTGGAAAAAGACAAAATTTATTTGGGGGGGGCAAAGGCCCAAAACCAGGGCCACATTTTAAATATTGCTTGTATAATCTTAGAATGTTGCTAAAATAGTGTTTGGTGTTACCATGTGTTTCCAAAAAAGATAGGAAGACTGAATCTTAAAGGGCTATCATTATTTAGTGAATTCTATTCTCACTGATTTGCCAGAAAGTCACAAATTTTAAGAGGAACATACCAAATGTATGAGCCAAATATTTTGTGAAAATCTAGACAGTTGAGACCTATGGACTAAGCTCCCTGAATCACAAGTGTTGGTGTGGGTAGAGAATGCAGGCTTCTGTATCTAAGGTACAGGGTTTGAGCCTCAAACATTCTAACCAACAGTTAGATGTAACTGCGGCATTTTACACACACACACACACACACACACACACACACACACACACACACACACACACACACACACACACACACAATAAACAATGGAACACCAGCTACTGACACACACCTGCTAAACAATGGAGCACCAGCTACTGACACACACCTGATAAACAACAGAGCACCAGCTACTGACACACACCTGAAAAACAACGGAGCACCAGCTACTGACACACACCTGATAAGCAATGGAGCACCAGCTACTGACACACACCTGATAAACAACGGAGCACCAGCTACTGACACACACCTGATAAACAACAGACCACCAGCTACTGACACACACACACACACACACACACACACACACACACACACACACACACACACACACACACACACACACACACCTGATAAACAATGGAGTACCAGCTATTGACAATAAACTGAGCACACAGCCTTGAGGGAACACATAAATAAACCTCTCCTTACTGTGGATGATCTGCCAGCAGGCTTGATGTGATCAGGTAGTTGTTTCCATGCAATTTTGTGTGTAAATAGCATGCTACACACTCATGAGTCCTTACAGGTCTTGCAGCTGTAAAAGTGGGGGGGGCCCTTCCTCCCCCTCGCTCTATGGTTCCGGCGCCTGGATCTATCTAAGTGTCCTTGTTCCACATTGTTCTGGTTTATTTCTGCATATCATATTATTTGATTACTTTAGACCTTGGTGAATATGTGTGTAGTCACTAGAAACAGTGAAGCACCTTCAAAAAATTAAAGAAGATACTTTAGGTAATGGTGGTTCTGTTGGCATCAATTTATTGGCTCTTGTGAAGGTGTTTGATACTTGTTTCCTGGTGGTCATCAACACCTTGAGCTCTGTGAATATCGATACATATATTACTGTATTATATAATGCATTGGCTCTGTGGGCAACTGTTGAAAGTGCAAGTAAGGGAAAGCATTTTTATTTTGTTCCCCATAAAAAATGGCATCCCAAGGGCTCTGTTGTTGGTCCTTTTTGGTTTAATATTTTCATGGTCACTTTGACTACTGGTAACCATAATTTTTTGAGAAAGTTTGCTGCTGACATGAAGATAGCATGTACAAATTGCCATGCACATTTTCAGAGGACAGTGGACCTTATGTACCTTTGGTTTTGAGACAACTCGATTAAGTCTAATAGTATGAAAAGTAAGGGACTGCATCTGAGGAGCACAATTTGCTGCATTCATATGCAACTAATAATCAGGTGGTGACTTAATCTGATCGATTTAGTGACCTGGCATAATACTAGATCAGAAATTAATTTTAGATTCACTGTAAATCCTGAGATTAAGAAATGCTTTCTGACCCTAAAAATGTTCTTAATAAGAGTCTCATAGAAAAACTCTTAGTGTTGATATTACTATTTAAAATGCTGATAACATTAAAATTAAGTGCAATGTGTCCATTTTTAATTATTCTCTAGGTAATGTCAAGCAGCTTGAAAGACTCCTGAAATATTATACACAATAGGTTTATTACCCAATTCTAGCAACTTGGGAGTACTGCAGTTAAATTCAGTTGATTACCGACTTCAAGGAGGATCTAATACAGGCCTGTAAATGTTTACATTTCAGAAGATATTTATTAGAAGAAACTATTTTAGTATGATTATCATATTTATTTATTTATTTATATTTGTTTACCGGGTAATATCTGATTGGGCAATTTGCCCATTTGCAGTGGAGACCCGGGGAGAAAAGCTCCAGAAAGTAATATACATAAACAAAGTCATAACAATACAAATGTATAAGATAGCTACATTAAGGTTACAAATTTATACAGTCTTTACAAATAGATGTTAATAAACAGAAATATCATTAACTCAGTGAACCAGTTACAAAAATTGTATTTAAACACACATTCTGTCTTTTTTTTATATGTAATACATGGAAAAAAGGATCAACTGAAAGGTGGGAATATCCTCATCAAGAAGGATATGAGGCTGTATGACAGCATGTAGAGAGACAGAAAAGGAGGGAGAGAAGCAGGTTAGTCTGGAGGAGAACAGGAGCATATCCAGTGAGTTAAGAAGTATTGCTTTAGGGCCTGTTTAAAGTTATGAGTATTACTGATGGATAGACTATGTTGAGGAAGAGAGTTGTAGTATTTTGCAATTTTTTAACAGTATAAGGAGTCTCCATATGAGTTATGAGTTTTCTTAACTTTGAGTAGCACTTTATCTGCTGACCTAAGAGATTTAAGATTTGTATAGGGTTGAACAAGGTTAGCCAGAGCTGGGCAGTGATCAGGTTTGTACATGACTGTATGTGCAATTAATAGTTGATTTAATGTAAGTAAGTTTGGGAGTTCTAACCAACTGAGTTGGTAGAGGACAGTACAGTGGTGTGATTTTTGAGGCTGGTTAGCTGCAAATTTAGGTATCTTGTTATTGCATGATTCAAGGGTATTCATTTCTGTTTTGCAAAGCTTGTAAATATTTGTGAACAGTAAAGTAGTGAAGATTAAGAGGTGGGTTCTTGCTTTTGCCAGTCCAGCATGGTTGGTAAGACAGGGTCTGGCTCTATAGAGATTACCAAGTTTTACATGGACTTTTTTAATTGCTATATATTTGTGAAATCTTAATGCATTATCAATAGTGACCCCAAGTAGTTTTGTGTGTTCAACAGGTTCTATTTTAGTGCATTTGGAAGAAAAGATAGAGACAGATGGATGATTACCTAGAATGGAAGCATTTGAAAAGACCATAAGCTTCTTTTTATTGAGATTTAGTATAGGTTGGTGGGCTGCTAAATAGCTTTCAATATTGCTGAGGGCAGTCTGAGTTTTTATTTGAAGTGCATTGACTGTGGGAACAAAACAGATGAGCGAGGCATCATCTGCATATTGTATGATATTGGCAGTAGCATCTGAGCTGAGGTTATTAGTAAAAATAGTAAAGAGTAATGGCCCAAGAATCAATCATTGAGGACTCCTACAGAGATAGGAAGCTGGGGGAAGAGTTTATTATCCCATAAGGTAGCATGTTGCCGATTAGAGAGTTAGCTGTGGAACCAACTTGGGGCTTCAGGGCAAAAGTTGTAACAGCTAGTTTATTTAAATGGATTTGATGAAATATGGTGTCAAATGCTTTTGACATGTTAAGAAAGATAGCAGAGACAAGTTGGTTGCTGTTTTTGAGGTGATTAATGGAACTGGTAAAACTTATGAGAGCTGTACTAGTACTGTGCTTGGGTCTAAAACCATGTTGTGTATCAGATAAAAGGTTATTCTTCAGGAAGTAGTCTAATATTTGTTTGTGGATACACTTTTCTAGGATTTTAGCTAGGAGTGAGAAAATGGCTATAGGTCTATAGTTGGATATATCTGTTGAGGGGCCTCCTTTGTGAAGTGGAATGACATGGGATACTTTCCGAAGGATAGGTACATAATTGTTCAGAGATGGAGTGGCTAATTAGGATAGATATGGGGTAGGCAATAGATGAGGCAGCTAGTTTCAGAGAGTCTCCAGGTAGTTGATCAGAGGCAAGGGTACACGGTTTACTCTAGATAGTAGGTTTTGTAAGTAACGTGTTTGGATAGGTTCAAATTTGAAAACGGTAGGCTGTTGAGTAGTAGGTGTGGGTACGGAAAGAGGAGAATTAGTAGTTTTGTTTGATAGGGAGATTACTGGGGTAATAAAATGGAAATTGAATTGGTTGACTATAGAGTCTGTAGTATTAGTAGTTGTAGGGACTGGGGTAGTGGGTTTTTCAGGATTAAAAAAGAGGTTAACAGATTGCCAACATTTTTGTGGATTTGTTTGATATTCCAGTTGGCAAGATTGAAAGTATGTTTTTTTTAATCTAGTCTGATTTGTTTCTTGGCTATGATATAACACAAGACAGAAAGGAAGGATTTTTTTATAACAGAGTTGCTATAATTTGGAATTTTGGAGAAACTTCACTTAAAGTTTAGACTTTAAGTTGCTTACATCCTTTTAAAACCCATCTGGTCTCCAATTTGGAGATTATTTATATAGGATAGGATCACTGACATGCAGACTATGAGATGACTTTATACGAGGCTTTGACTCTGTCAATTTCCCACCATGAAACATTGAAACGAACACTTCCTTGGCTACAGTAGCTGTCTTTCTCAATTTTGATTTCTTAACAAATGGTAATGGCTAATCCCTTATTGTCATTATTTCTTTATTTTCAGTAATTCTTTGTGGTTCTTGCTTCTAGTTCTTCTCCTTTGGCTGGATGTTGTCATGCTTGCAGTTTTCAGAGTATATGTCATGACACATTACTGGGTCTTTCAGTATACAAACAGACTTAAGTCACGGCCATTTTATGTGCAGATTTTTCAGTTTTATAGAACCTATGTTCATTACTGTCTTCTTTTTTGTGGATTCTTCAGTATGGTACATTCTATGCCATGTGTGACCTTGTTATAACCACTTTCCTGTTGTATTTCCTTTCCTGTACTTCTGCATCTCTTCCAGATGATTTTTCTCAACATGAAAATATTTTGACCAACATCGCTATCATGCAAATATTAATTTGATTTTCACCTGGAAGATCAAAAGTTGAAAAAGAACCAATAAGAAAACATACATAAAAAAAATTCAGTTAAAAGTCATATACACAATATTTGAGAAAATCTCAACTATTTACTGTAAAGTTTGTGCATTAATCTAGAAACTATTACATCAGAAATTGTTCCTAAAATCAGATTTTACCCTTGCACCCAGTGAGTGCTTAGAATTGCTCCTCCATAGTTGTGACCTGGATTAAACAGCTATTCAGCAAATGAAGTTTCTCAAATCGTTTGTAAGTGTATATGAACTGTCAAGAAAATAATAATGTTGTGTTAAAGTAATTAACTTGAGATGAATAGGAAATATGAAACCCAGATAACATTAATTTATCAGTCAAGCTAATAAATTAGTGTTATCTGAAGCACATTACACTTAAATGAATATTGAATATTTTTTCAATGCAACAAGTATGAAAGCTAGTTCTCAAGAAATGTGTGCATACAGTTATATGCAGTGCATGTAAAACTGCTGATATTTTTCTTGGTTACAGTTTTATTTGTGTTGCTGCATGGACTGCAAGGGCTGCTAGGAAATGCTGCATTTACTTAAAGAATAATCTGCAGTCTGGTACATCGTAGGGCTGTTTTCAATGAAAGTTGAATAGGACTGAGATGCAGGGATAATCAATGTTATACTGACATAATGACATAAGACATTTTGTATGTAAGTGAGGGAATGACAACAGCAATCCAAAGGAAACAGTGATTACAATTTTGTCTATGAGACATCTCTGAAATTGGAAATCAGGGTCAGAACCATGGCACAGAAGGATGGGACTCTGACAATGCACCAGATGACCTATGTTTGTGCAGTAACCTCAGGTACTACACTAGCTACCCATTTGGGGGGGTGAGTCAATGGCCAGCAATGGTTTGCTCCTCTCACAGTGACATAAGTCCCACTGGAGTGAGTGCTACGTAGGCATTCCAAGCACTAGCTCACATGAAGTCTGTCAGCAGCAGGCCGTGGCCTGCCAAGCAGTGTGCAAGTTGCAAGGAATCAGGTATTCACACACTTAGATTGGCAGGCTAAAAGAAAGAAGGTACTCACACACACACACACACACACACACACACACACACACACACACACACACACACACACACACACACACACACACACACACACACACACTGTAGCCAGGCTTTCTACAAGGGGCCAGGTACTCACACTGTAGGTGGATCGGTTACAAGGAACCAGATACTCACACCCTATTGCTTGGTAGTCTACAAGGGAACAGGTACTTACACTGTAGCTGATTGGTTTGCAAGGGACCAGATATTCATACCCTGCAGCTTAGTAGTCTACAAGTGACCAAGTGCTCTCACCCTGTAGCCAGTTAGTGTACAAGGGACCAGAAACTCATACACTGTAGCCAGGTAGGCTACAAAGGTCAGGGTACTTATATAATGATGCCACACAGGGTACAAGGGACCAATTATGCACACACTGTAGCCAAGATGTTTACACAGGAAGAAGTTCTGGCACTGTAGCCATGTGGGCTACAAAGAGCAAATACTCACACACTGTAGCCTTGTAGTTTGTTGGTCACACTCTGTAGTCAGGTAGGCTATAAGGGCCCAGATACTCATACACTGTTGCCAGGTAGTCTAAAATGGATGAGGTACTCATCCACTGTACCCAGGTAGTCTACAAGACATCAGTTTCTCTCACACTGTAGCCAGAAGTAATAGTACTCAGTCATTTGTAACATACATGGCTATATTCTGAGAGTGCCTGGTCCCGTGTAGGCTACCTGGCTACAATGTGTGAGTACCTGGTCCAGAAACAATACTAATTTCATGAACTTTAATCATACTTTAACTTAGGAATGGGGTCCTTTACTGTCAGGTATTAGAAACACAAAAGACTTGGAGAAATTTAAAAAGAGAGCAGCCAGGTAGGCTGCAAGTGGTCAGGTAGTCACACACTGTAACCATGTAGGCTGCAAGGAAAGAGGTACTCACACTTTAGCTGGATAGGTTACATGGGACCAGGTTGTCACATAGTGTAGCCAGGCAGTCTACCCAGGACCAGGTACTCACACACTGTAGCCAGGTAGATTACAAAGGCCCAGGTACTCACACACTGTAGCCAGGTAGGCTACAAAGGCCCAGGTACTCACACACTGTAGCCAGATAGGCTACAAAAGCCCAGATACTTGCACACTGTACACTTGTAGGCTACAAGACAGTAGATACTTGCACAATATAGCCAGGTAAGCTACAAGGGATCGGGTACTCACACACTGTGGCCGTATCTGTACAAGGGATCAGGTACTCACACACAGTAGCCAAGGTAATCTACAAGGGACTGGCTACATACACTGTAACTGTATAGGCTACAGGGGACCAGGTGCTCATACACTGTAGCCAGGTAGGCTACAATAGAACATGTACTCACCCACTGTAACCATATAAGCAACAAGGGACCAGGGACTCACACACACTGTAGCTGGTAAATCTGAACAAGGGAGTGAGGGAAGCAAAATGCACCTATGGCAGAAAGATCCAGAGCTACTTCTCTGATCAGAAGGACCCCAGGCACCTATAGCAGGGTATCCAGTCCATAACTGACTGCAGACCCCTGTCTTCACAATGTGAGGACAACAAAGAATTCCTAAATAAGCTGAATGTCTTCTTCAGCAGATTTGTAGAAGGAAACAGAACAACAGCAAAAAAAATGCCCATCGGCCATAACGAGAAGAAGCTCACCCTCAACCCAGCTGATGCCCAGAGGGCACTGAGCAGAGTTAACCTGAGAAAAGCAGCTGGGCTTGACAACATCTTAAGGCATGTGCTCAGGGACTGTGCAATGCAACTAACAAATGACCTCATGGATATCTTCAATAACTTGTAAAAAATGTCCACGGAGGTAAGGGCTCACCCAAAAGATGCTTTATTCCAACAAAAAATTCACAACCTTCACCACAGCTGACCTAGGTTTCATCTGTATGACTTCATCAGAGTGTGGTGAAAAAGGCAGCCTATAAATACAACAATCTCAATTAATATATTTATTAAATAATTAACTAATTAATCAATTTATGAATAAGTTAAACTCTAAAATAAAAGTGAAATAGTAATAAACATGTACATGCCATATTAAAATTGAAATTGAAAAAGATGGTTCATTTAAAATGTAATATAAATAAATATGAAAAAATAATGTAAAAATTGAATTTTATACCCATACTACATTTAATTTATATATAAACTACGTATTATTTAAAAATGGAAATGAAAAATATATGCAACATGCCCAATAAACAAAAAGGCTTCAGCCTCAACATGTTAAAAACCTAAGTTTCAACAGGGGTTTGAGCGACACACACTCGTTCAAACCAGGATAAATGTAAGCCTGAAGTCTTAGTTGCCATTTTAACTCACAAACATCAAGATGGCAATCTAAGACCCTTCCATTTTGGTCCTTAATCTGTTGTTGTACAACAAAAAACTTGAAATGATGATCTTCATATGCCATGATGTGCCTAGCTAAAGAATTAGTCACTTTTTTATGTTTAATGTCTAAAATGTGCTCATTAATTCTCTCCCTGAACTTCCTACAGGTCTTGCCAACATAAAATGCCGTGCACACCTGACATTTGGCAAGATAAATCACATTTGAGAAAAAGAGTCTAAATGGCCCATAAATCTTATAGAGGTGAGGTTAATTTTGATTTGTTTACCTGTTATTAAAATGTGTCTGCGTCATGCATCTCCCACATTTAAAGTTACCCAAGTTTTTGTTGGTCCTAATTTCAACCGGCTTAGTACTATTCTCAAAAATTTCTTTTAAACTTTTATCCTTTCTAAAAAAAACTTGAGTTTGTGTGTAGCCAACCTAGAAAATTCATCCAATTTGGAAAAGGATTCCCAGTATTTTTCAATTATTCTAATAATGTACTCTGCATCCGCATTGTAAGTTAATATATATAAAAAATGTTCCTTGAATGGAACATTACTACTCACACCTCCATTTAAAACATTAAAAATTATTTTCACTGTTTAAAATAGGTACATAAAGGCGCTGTCCCTTTTAATTTGAACCTCACGTCTAATTTCTTCACACATGTATTTAGGATACCCTCTATTCAAAAATAATTTCATCATAAAGTCCAACTTGACCTGGAAGTCCACGTCCTCACTTACCATACAGGCTGCTCTTACCATTTGCCCCTTGATAATGGCTTTCTTTTGATGGACTGGATGCCAACTATCAAAATGTAAGTATGAATTGGAGAACGTGGGCTTCCTGTAAATTTTAGAGATCAAACATTTCTTTGTCCTATCAAAAATCAACCTAATATCCAAGTATGTGATGTTATTATATTTAACCTCATGTGTAAACTTTAAAAACCACACTGTTTGATTAATGTATTGAATAAATGCTTCTAATATGTTTTTGTCCACTTGCCAAATAATAAGGATGTTGTCTAAAAAACGTGTATAAAATTTAATATGTGAACTAAATTCGCAATCAAATACAAATTTAGATTCCCAATAGGCCATTATATAATTAGCATATATGGGGGCACAAGCTGCCCCATAGCTACCTGAATTGTCGAAATAAGTGTTCTTCAAAGGACAGAAAATTGTTTTTTAAGACTGTTTCCATTAATCTGACATATAAATTAATGGTGTGTTGTTCATAAATGCCATTGCAAAAAGTTGTTCTTCCAACCACATTAGCCCCATATCATGTGGTATACATGTAAACAAATTAATGACATCAATAGTGACAAAACAAATATCATTCTGAAAGTCCAGTTTTTTAATTTTATCAAGTAAATGCCACGAATCCCTAGTGATTTGAGGAAACTTCTGTAAACCTGGTTTTAATTTTGTGTCCAAAACTGACTAATAAATATAGTTTTACTTCTCTTCCCATCAACTATAGGCCTAAACTTGACATTGTTTAGGCCTTTATGTATTTTGGGAATTCCAAAATTCCACTAACCACTGGTGCATTGTTAGACATAAAATTGAATTCTTTCTCATTTATTTCACCTTGAAAGAGCATATCATCTAAAATCAATTCAACCTTTTATAGGCTATGTTAATTTCATTTCTGCTTGTTTCTATATAATTGTCACTCATAAGCATGGCTAAAATCTCACTCACATAATCGCCTTTGTCAACTATAACAACTCCACTACCCTTGTCGGGTTTCATAATTCGTATATTTGGTATATTTTTAAAAAATTTTAGAATATCTGAATCCTCTTTGTTCATGTTGTTCAAAAACAAATGCTCTCTATTATTTATATGACATCTGATGTCTTGTTCACATAAATTCTGAAAAACCTCCGTAATTTTATTGTATGGGGGGTTGAAAGTACTAGGTTTTTGTAACTTGCCTTCTTGATAGGCCCTTTCTTCTGTTATATCATTCTCAAAATACAAGGCCAAATTAAGTTTACGCACGAACATTCTAAAATCAATAAGGGTATCAACAATACTGGCCTTCCTACAAGGAACAAAGTTAAAACCTTTTGACATAAACTCAGCATGTGCATTGTCCAAAATAATACTAGAATAATTAAAAATATTAAAATCCTTTGCTGCATTGAATAATATAGTAGGGTTGTTTAATACTCCTACTTCACTTGTTGTGTTTACATCTTCGTTTAAAATAATTTCTCCCTCAGTCGTAGCAACCATAGAAGAAATAAAAGTGTTGGTTCCATCATCTGATTTAAACTGCCCTGCAGTACTTAACAAATTATCTATAGGGTCCTGTTGCTGCATTGTCTCCAAGTAAGAACCATCTAAGTTAATATGTGCCTGTACATTGTTATTAGACTCAAAATCTAAAATGTTGTAAATACTCAATTGTGATAAATTAAACCATTCATCACTATTTGTACTAGGGTCATTGTGTAGTGAACACACAACTATGTCTGCTGCATTACTATCAGAAACAGTCTTATTCTTACTGCTGTCAACATTATACAAAGAAATATCTTGATTCAACAGTTTGTCAATATTTAAAACATGGTCGCTATGTATTAGACACCCATCTGTGTCAAAAACATCACTAATGGGAGCAGTCTTATTCATACTGCTACCACCATTTAACAAACAGCAATCATGGTCAATATCTATAATGTTCAAATCAATGTTTTCTACATCTAGTACATACTCATCGTGTGAATTAAAGGCATGATCTCGAAAATCAATGTTGAGCAAACCATTCATGCTTGCAAACGAATCATGTGTAATGTTCGTTGTAAAAGTCATTTCAGTTTCATTTTGCTTACCATATAGGTCCAAAATGTTTCCAAACCTGTTGTTATCTTGACATGAACTTCCACATAAATCACGCTCAACCCTTATATCTGACAAAAAACAATCGATTTGGTTTGTAGATAAGTCCACTGAAATGCTGCTTACAAATTGATTGGAATCGTAAATGCCTCGAGATTTACTACAAATGATGCATTCATCATCACAGTGTGTAGGACAGTGTATGCTATATATCTTTTTGTTCACCTTCTTACAGCTTTGGCCCAATTCCGATCTTGCTCCGCTGTTTGAAATGAAACTTTTGCTCTTGCTCCCCTTCGGTTCTCCTCGTATTCCTCTCGGACTGGCTCTAGACGCTTCAATCTCTCTGAGCATCTTGGACTGTCTTCTAAAGGGTCGCTCTCGCTGAAAAACGTGCTATTTGGGCTCCTCATAACTTCCGGTGTTAATACGCTCACTGGGCTACCACTCCGATTGGCTGTATTAGTTTTATGCATGGATTTGACTTTTTCCTTCTTATCATAGGGGTAAACAACCCCCGATTTGTATGTGTTGGCGTCTCTATGAAGTTTATCACATTTTTTATTAAATAAAACATCACAGCACTGATCAACATCATTAGTAATGTTCACGTAATTGGTATAATAGTTCTCAAAGACCAAATTTTGTGTTATTTTAGAGTTAAGCGTGTCAAGCTCAGTAATCAACTTCTCGCATTTGATGTTATTATACTTGACCATGATTTCCATAATTTGTACACTTGTAGAGTCAAACAAGTAATGCAGTTCCTTAACCATATCCCTGTTGCTTTCGCATCCATTAGGATACCGCCAAATACGTAACCCTTTCGGTACAAGTCTTAACTCAATGTTTTTGGTCAAGTAACTAGTTTCTAACTGTGTTCTCTTCAATTTGAAGAGTGTTCTCTCAAATTCTTTTAACAGTGTGGCCATGGATTTATTCGTAGCAGGAACATGTTTCACTGGTACTGAGCCAATATTTGATTGAAAAATGTATGAATTGGTTAACCAACTGCATTTTAGAAACATTAATTTCACTAGTCTTGTTAGGTAAACCAGAATTTTGTCACTGACCTGAAGCATGTCCTTCATCCACATCATCAGTGCCTGATGATTGTACCACAGGGGTAGCTTGAGTTAAAGGAAGCCCCAAGCTGTATTCATTAGTGGGAACTGGCATGGTACTTTGTTTGGACTCACTCAGTTTATGAATTAAGGCAGTGTGTTCGTTGCTCCTGAATCTGTTGTAAAAGCACCTGGATGTTAACCGAGGTTCTCTTCCTCCATGTGCACGACCACAATCCAAACCAAAGAACAAAAATGAAACTTGTAAAATGTCCACGAGGCAAGGGCTCACCCAAAGATGCTTTATTCCAAAAATTCACAACCTTCACCACAGCTGACCTAGGTTTCGTCTGTATGACTTCATTAGAGTGTGGTGAAAAAGGCAGCCTATAAATACAACAATCTCAATTAATACATTTATTAAATAATTAACTAATTAATCAATTTATGAATAAGTTAAACTCTAAAATAAAAGTGAAATAGTAATAAACACATGCATTAAAATTGAAATTGAAAGATGGTTCATTTAAAATGTAATATAAATAAATATGAAAAAATAATGTAAAAATTGAATTTTATACCCATACTACATTGGATTTATATATAAACTACGTATTATTTAAAAATGGAAATGAAAAATATATGCAACATGCCCAATAAACAAAAAGGCTTCAGCCTCATCATTTCAAGTTTTTTGTTGTACAACAACAGATCAAGGACCAAAATGGAAGGGTCTTAGATTGCCATCTTGATGTTTGTGAGATAAAATGGCAACTAAGACTTCAGGCTTACATTTATCCTGGTTTGAACGCGTGTGTGTCGCTCAAACCCCTGTTGAAACTTAGGTTTTTAACATGTTGAGGCTGAAGCCTTTTTGTTTATTGGGCATGTTGCATATATTTTTCATTTCCATTTTTAAATAATACGTAGTTTATATATAAATTAAATGTAGTATGGGTATAAAATTCAATTTTTACGTTATTTTTTCATATTTATTTATATTACATTTTAAATGAACCATCTTTTTCAATTTCAATTTTAATATGGCATGTACATGTTTATTACTATTTCACTTTTATTTTAGAGTTTAACTTACTCATAAATTGATTAATTAGTTAATTATTTAATAAATGTATTAATTGAGATTGTTGTATTTATAGGCTGCCTTTTTCACCACACTCTGATGAAGTCATACAGACGAAACCTAGGTCAGCTGTGGTGAAGGTTGTGAATTTTTTGTTGGAATAAAGCATCTTTTGGGTGAGCCCTTGCCTCCGTGGACATTTTTTACAAGTTTCATTTTTGTTCTTTGGTTTGGATTGTGGTCGGTGCACATGGAGGAAGAGAACTCTCCGGTTAACATCCAGGTGCTTTTACAACAGATTCAGGAGCAACTTCGGGAACACACTACCTTAATTCATAAACTGAGTGAGTCTAAACAAAGTACCATGCCAGTTCCCACTAATGAATACAGCTTTGGGCTTCCTTTAACTCAAGCTACCCCTGTGGTACAATCATCAGGCACTGATGATGTGGATAAAGGACATGCTTCAGGTCAGCGACAAAATTCTGGTTTATGCTCTAACAAGACTAGTGAAATTAATGTTTCTAAAATGCGTGGAAGTTGGTTAACCAATTCATACATTTTTCAATCAAATATTGGCTCAGTACCAGTGAAACATGTTCCTGCTACGAATAAATCCATGGCCACACTGTTAAAAGAATTTGAGAGAACACTCTTCAAATTGAAGAGAACACAGTTAGAAACTAGTTACTTGACCAAAAACATTGAGTTAAGACTTGTACCGAAAGGGTTACGATTACGGTATCTTAATGGATGCAAAAGCAACAGGGATATGATTAAGGAACTGCATTACTTGTTTGACTCTACTAGTGTACAAATTATGGAAATCATGGTCAAGTATAATAACATCAAATGCGAAAAGTTGATTACTGAGCTTGACACTCTTAACTCTAAAATAACACAAGATTTGGTCTTTGAGAACTATTATACCAATTACGTGAACATTATTAATGATGTTGATCAGTGCTGTGATGTTTTATTTAATAAAATGTGATAAACTTCATAGAGACGCCAACACATACAAATCGGGGTTGTTTACTATGATAAGAAGGAAAAGTTAAACCTATGCATATAACTAACACAGCAAATTGGAGTGGTAGCCCAATGAGTGTTTCAACACCAGAAGTTATGAGGAGCCCAAATAGCACGTTGTTTGGTGAGAGCGACCTTTTAGAAGACGTTCCGAGACGCCAGAGAGAAGCGCCTAGAGCCAGTCCGGGAGGAATATGAGGAGAGCAGAAGGGGAGCAAGAGCCAAAGTTACTTTTCAAACAGCGGAGCAAGATTGGAATTGGGCAAAAGCTGTAAAAAGATGAATAAAAAGGTATACAGCATACATTGTCCTACACACTGTGATGATAAATGCATTATTTGTAGTAAATCTCAAGGCATTTACGATTCCAATCAATTTGTAAGCAGCGTTTCAGTGGACTTATCTACAAACCAAATCGATTGTTTTTTGTCAGATATAAGGGTTGAGCGTGATTTATGTGGAAGTTCATGTCAAGATAACAACAGGTTTGGAAACATTTTGGACCTATATGGTAAGCAAAATGAAACTGAAATGACTTTTACAACAAACATTACACATGATTCGTTTGCAAGCATGAATGGTTTGTTCAACATTGATTTTCGAGATCATGCCTTTAATTCACACGATGAGTATGTACTAGATGTAGAAAAAATTGATTTGAATATTATAGATATTGACCATGATTGCTGTTTGTTAAATGGTGGTAGCAGTATGAATAAGACTGCTCCCATTAGTGATGTTTTTGACACAGATGGGTGTCTAATACATAGCGACCATGTTTTAAATATTGACAAACTGTTGAATCAAGATATTTCTTTGTATAATGTTGACAGCAGTAAGAATAAGACTGTTTCTGATAGTAATGCAACATACATAGTTGTGTGTTCACTACACAATGACCCTAGTACAAATAGTGATGAACGGTTTAATTTATCACAATTGAGTATTTACAACATTTTAGATTTTGAGTCTAATAACAATGTACAGGCACATATTAACTTAGATGGTTCTTACTTGGAGACAATGCAGCAACAGGACCCTATAGATAATTTGTTAAGTACTGCAGGGCAGTTTAAATCAAATGATGGAACCAACACTTTTATTTCTTCTATGGTTGATACGACTGAGGGAGAAATTATTTTAAACGAAGATGTAAACACAACAAGTGAAGTAGGAGTATTAAACAACCCTACTATATTATTCAATGCAGCAAAGGATTTTAAGATTTTTAATTATTCTAGTATTATTTTGGACAATGCACATGCTGAGTTTATGTCAAAAGGTTTTAACTTTGTTCCTTGTAGGAAGGCCAATATTGTTGATACCCTTATTGATTTTAGAATGTTCGTAAAACTTAATTTGGCCTTGTATTTTGAGAATGATATAACAGAAGAAAGAAGGCAAGTTACAAAAACCTAGTACTTTCAACCCCCCTATAATAAAATTACGGAGGTTTTTCAGAATTTATGTGAACAAGACATCAGATGTCATATAAATAATAGAGAGCATTTGTTTTTGAACAACATGAACAAAGAGGATTCAGATATTCTAAAATTTTTTAAAAATATACCAAATATAATTATGAAACCCGACAAGGGTAGTGGAGTTGTTATAGTTGACAAAGGCGATTATGTGAGTGAGATTTTAGCCATGCTTATGAGTGACAATTATATAGAAACAAGCAGAAATGAAATTAACATAGCCTATAAAAAGGTTGAATTGATTTTAGATGATATGCTCTTTCAAGGTGAAATAAATGAGAAAGAATTCAATTTTATGTCTAACAATGCACCAGTGGTTAGTGGAATTTTTGGAATTCCCAAAATACATAAAGGCCTAAACAATGTCAAGTTTAGGCCTATAGTTGATGGGAAGAGAAGTAAAACTATATTTATTAGTCAGTTTTTGGACACAAAATTAAAACCAGGTTTACAGAAGTTTCCTCAAATCACTAGGGATTTGTGGCATTTACTTGATAAAATTAAAAAACTGGACTTTCAGAATGATATTTGTTTTGTCACTATTGATGTCATTAATTTGTTTACATGTATACCACATGATATGGGGCTAATGTGGTTGGAAGAACAACTTTTTCCAACGGGCATTTATGAACAACACACCATTAATTTATATGTCAGATTAATGGAAACAGTCTTAAAAAACAATTTTCTGTCCTTTGAAGAACACTTATTTCGACAATTCACAGGGGTAGCTATGGGGGCAGCTTGTGCCCCTATATATGCGAACTATATAATGGCCTATTGGGAATCTAAATTTGTATTTGATTGCGAATTTAGTTCACATATTAAATTTTATTCACGTTTTTTAGACGACATCCTTATTATTTGGCAAGGGGACAAAAACATGTTAGAAGCATTTATTCGATACATTAATCAAACAGTGTGGTTTTTAAAGTTTACACATGAGGTTAAATATAATAACATCACATACTTGGATATTAGGTTGATTTTTGATAGGACAAAGAAATGTTTGATCTCTAAAATTTACAGGAAGCCCACGTTCTCCAGTTCATACTTACATTTTGATAGTTGGCATCCAGTCCATCAAAAGAAAGCCATTATCAAGGGGCAAATGGTAAGAGCAGCCCGTATGGTAAGTGAGGACGTGGACTTCCAGGTCGAGTTGGACTTTATGATGAAATTATTTTTGAATAGAGGGTATCCTAAATGCATGTGTGAAGAAATTAGACGTGAGGTTCAAATTAAAAGGGACAGCGGCCTTTATGTACCTATTTTAAACAGTGAAAAAGAATGTTTTAATGTTTTAAATGGAGGTGTGAGTAGTAATGTTCCATTCAAGGAACATTTTTTATATATATTAACTTACAATGCGGATGCAGAGTACATTATTAGAATAATTGAAAAATACTGGGAATCCTTTTCCAAATTGGATGAATTTTCTAGGTTGGCTACACACAAACTCAAGTTTTTTTTAGAAAGGATAAAAGTTTAAAAGAAATTTTGAGAATAGTACTAAGCCAGTTGAAATTAGGACCAACAAAAACTTGGGTAACTTTAAATGTGGGAGATGCATGACGTGCAGACACATTTTAATAACAGGTAAACAAATCAAAATTAACCACACCTCTATTAAATTTATGGGCCATTTTGACTGTTATTCTCAAAATGTGATTTATCTTGCCAAATGTCAGGTGTGCACGGCATTTTATGTTGGCAAGACCTGTAGGAAGTTCAGGGAGAGAATTAATGAGCACATTTTAGACATTAAACATAAAAAAGTGACTAATTCTTTAGCTAGGCACATCATGGCATATGAAGATCATCATTTCAAGTTTTTTGTTGTACAACAACAGATTAAGGACCAAAATGGATGGGTTTTAGATTGCCATCTTGATGTTTGTGAGTTAAAATGGCAACTAACACTTCAGGCTTACATTTATCCTGGTTTGAACGAGTGTGTGTCGCTCAAACCCCTGTTGAAACTTAGGTTTTTAACATGTTGAGGCTGAAGCCTTTTTGTTTATTGGGCATGTTGCATATATTTTTCATTTCCATTTTTAAATAATACGTAGTTTATATATAAATTAAATGTAGTATGGGTATAAAATTCAATTTTTACATTATTTTTTCATATTTATTTATATTACATTTTAAATGAACCATCTTTTTCAACTTCAATTTTAATATGGCATGTACGTGTTTATTACTATTTCACTTTTATTTTAGAGTTTAACTTATTCATAAATTGATTAATTAGTTAATTATTTAATAAATGTATTAATTGAGATTGTTGTATTTATAGGCTGCCTTTTTCACCACACTCTGATGAAGTCATACAGACGAAACCTAGGTCAGCTGTGGTGAAGGTTGTGAATTTTTTGTTGGAATAAAGCATCTTTTGGGTGAGCCCTTGCCTCCGTGGACATTTTTTACAAGTTTCATTTTTGTTCTTTGGTTTGGATATCTTCAATAACTCTTTGAGTCTTCAAATAGTTCCGAAATGCTTCAAAGATACAACAATCATTCCATTACCAAAGAAGTCTCCACCATCTTGCCTAAATGACTACAGCCCTGTAGCTCGAACCTCCACAGTGATGAAGTATTTTGAAAGGCTGGTCAAGGATGCCATAACATCTGGGCTGCCTGCTGATTTTGACCCTCTGCAGTTTGCTTACCAAGCAAACTGCTCTACAGCAGATGCCATCTCTCTAGCACTCCATCTATTACTGGAACACCTTGAGAATAAAAACACCTTCGTGAGGGCACTATTCATTGACTTCAGCTCTGCTTTTAACATCCCACTTCATCTGGTAATGAAGCTACCCCAACTGGGTATCAACACTCCACTTTGTAACTGGATTCTTGACTTTCTCACAGACAGACCTCAGAAAGTGTGCGTAAGAAATAACTCCTCAGAAAGCATCACTCTTAACACTGGAGTTCCACAAGGATGTGTACTAAGTCCCTTGCTGTTCACCCTGTTAACACATGATTACACAGCCAGGTACAATACAAATCACATCAGGTTTGCTGATGATACAACAGTGGTGGGCCTCATCAGTAATGATGATGAAACAGCATATAGAGATGAGGTGGAACAACTCCTTACCTCGTGTGGAAATAACAACTTAGCACTAAATGTGAACAACTGATGAAGTCTTGTACACAAGACGAAAGCGCCAATCTTGCCTGTTATTAAAGAAGTTTGTTACTTACTGAGGGACTGAACCTTCTCTCTTTTTTGTGGTTGAGTCTTTTACAATTATATTGTGGACTAAATGTGAACAAGACAACAGAAATAATTGTGGACTAAAGGAAAAACTGCAAGGAGCATTCTCCCTGCACCATCAATGGGGAAACAGTTGAAAGAGTGAGAAGCACAAAGTTTCTGGGAGTGCACATCAATGAGGACTTGTTTTGGAGCACAAATACAAATGCCATAGTCAAGAAAGCACACCAGGGGCTGCACTTTTTAAGAAGGTTGAGGACAGTGAATCTCCCATCGGCAGTTCTCACTATCTTCTACAGCGGTACAATAGAAAGCATCCAGATGAAAACATTGTAGTATGTTCTGGAAGCTGCTCTACCTCTGAGCGTAAATCCCTCCGGAGAGTGGTGAAGACAGCCAAGAGGATCATTAAGACCAATTTACCACCTATCCATGACTTGTACTTATCCAGATGTCTCAGCATGTCCAGAGGAATAATTAAAGACTGCACTCACCCTGCTTACAGGCTGTTCCTCATCTATCATCCGGAAAGCGTTTCCAAAGCATACATTGCAGAACAACGAGATTCAGGAACAGCTTCTTCCCTGATGTCATCAGGCTGCTGAACTCTAATAACCACTACACTCTGTGATGTTCAACTGGGTCAGTAGAAACTGTCTCAATTTGTGCAAGAACCTGGTTACCAGTCTCACCTAATACTTATTTCAATATTCACCATAACTGTAACTTATAGGCCATCTAGGGCAGTAAGCAATGCAGTAAAATATTTCTTCTTTCAGTGCAATACATGCAAATTCATAAATTAACTATAGTGCAATACTCCAATGTTCATAGTGCAATACTCAATGTCTCTTTCAGTGCAAGGATCAATGCAATGTCTTAACCAAGTACCTGCGCAATACTGAAGTCTCATGCAAGTAAGTGTTCAGCTCAAAAAGTGTTAAAATATGTTTCTAATTATGTGTAATATTAGTCTGTCTACCTGCATGTCTGTGATGTAATAGCCAGGTGTTACATACATAAATGTCTGTGAAAATAGTTTATATGTTGTCTGCACATTGAGTCTGGAGATTTGGAATTCCATTCAGGTTTTACGCTTGTGTGATTTCTGAATGACAATAAAGTTTACTTTGACTTTGACTTGGTAAAAATATATAGCAGCAGCAGTATATTGAACTGAGGCTTTTTAACTATTATTCAAGGTTTTCAGATGAAGTATAATATATCCTCAGTAGTGGAGGCAGTGAAGGAATACCAATTTAAAGGGTACTCTGTTGCAAATGTTATTTATGATTGAAAAAGAGTTTGAAAAGTAGAGGATCAAGAATAGGTCCATGAGTGCTGCCTATTTTGGACATAACGTAATAGTCAATATTCTGCTTAAGTAGTCACTATGCTCCTTGGAAATATCATACTATAACAATTTTATACATATAGAGGGTAGAGATGTGTATCAAATGTTTAGACAAATCCAAGAAGAATACAGATGACACTTTTCCATAGTTGAGTCCAGTATGGATATCGTCTATAATACCATCCCGTGTTAAGACCACCCACTGAGTAGAATGACATTGGTGACAGCTGTTAAAGAAGAAAAAAAGGCTTATATTCTGTAAGCAGTTTAACGGTGAACTGCACATAATGTTTTCTAGAACCTTGATTAGGGTAATACTTTGTGAAGGCTGTTGATGTAATATCTTATTAAAGAAAGAAGATGGCATTTATATTTCATATTTTGGGTACACAGCCACTTTCAATACTGTAATTAAACAGGATAGTAATTAGAGCAGCTATTTCTAAGGCAGTAAGTTTTAGTAATTTTGGTTGAGTCTGGGCAACAGTTTGCTTCTGGTCAACTGTATTAAATTTATATGGCTCCATGTTAGGTAGTAAGAGGTGATAGAGTTATCACAGCTTGGATGTATCATTTGGTTATCTGAGTAATTTTTTTTCTATTCATTATATACCCTATTAAGGTTAGGATTCCACCACTGTGATCTATTTTTAGAGTTTGTTTTGGACTTATAGTAGGTACAGCAGCCCCCATACAGCAACTTAAATGGTTTTGCAGGGTTACTGTGGACAATAACACATAGGTTGCTATGAACTCTGGTTTGGGAGGGTCATTGAATTTTGACAGATTATCACGTAATAGGATGTAGTTTACTTTGGAATAGTTCATAACTGTTAAAGGGCTCGCTACAGTTACTGAGCTGATTTTTTTTGTTTTCAAAGGAGACAGCTTTATGGTCTGACATCACCAGTGAGGCTATGACATGGGAGGCCGGGGTAGTGCTCCCTTCCATATTGGTGAGTACCAGGTACAGAATGACTGAACCTCAGGTGGGTATGTCCACTATCTGGTCAAGAGTATTTGTATAAATAAAACCCAGGAATCATTGGGCCTGTGAGTATGAGGCAGCATATGACTGCCAGTCTATAGAGGCATAGTTAAAGATTCCCATGAATAGGGTATTTTTCAGTGGTGAGTGTCTCCAGTAGATCTAGGTATGAGCTATGGGTTCATAGGTTCATAGGTTGGTACTAGGCTATCAGCCCTAGGGCCTATACAAGCCTAGCCATAAGAATTCCCTGGCTATTTCTTCCCACATTATTTACTTTCCTGGACCCCTGTCTAGCAGGGCGACTGACGTGATCCCTGGGGTGAATTTCCTTTCTCCCATCCAATCGTCAAGGTTCCTCTTGAAGAGGTCCAAAGAGGCACTCTGCTTGACATGTATGGGCAATCTATTCCAGAGTCTGGGGAGTCTCTGGGTCAGGAACCTATCCCTCCAGCATGTTTTGTTTATTGTGATGACAAGGTTTAGATCCCTGGAGCATGTAGCTCTGAGGGATTGGGATTTCTTTAAGTGTAGCATGTCCAACAGCTCTGGGTTTGACATGGCCTTGTATGTTAAGCAGAGATCGCCTCTGAGTAGACGATATGCGACAGAGTATAGCTGGAGTTTTTAAGGCGGTCAGTGTAGGGCATCTGCTTTAGGCCTGTGATTCTTTTAGTGAGGTATTTCTGAGGCCTTTCCAGTTGTTGCAGATGTCTTGAGAGGTACATACCAAATGGGGTGTTGTATTATATAATGGGTCTAATGAGGGATGAGTACAGTGGGACAATGACCTCCTTTTTTCTGGATGAAAAGCCCTTCATGATGAGGTGTGCCACATAGAAGGATTTCCTGACTGTTGTGGCGATGTGGTTATCGAAGGTGAGACCACTGTCCACCTGTGTCCCTAAGTCTCTTATCACACTTTCTGTGTTTAGTGTACTGCCACCTATATGGTAATTCATGGATACATGTTTTTTCCCAAAGGGGATAACAATACATTTCTTGGCAATGAGCTTGAGCCCATGGCTCTGGTACCAAGCATCTGTTTCTGTAAGGCCCTTTTGTAGAGTATCCACATCATTTGGGGATTCAATAATAGCTCCCAGTTTGCAGTCATCTGCAAACTTTGTTAGCCAGAGTCCCTTGGTGTTGACCTGTACTTCAGAGAAGTAGATGCCAAACAAGAGCGGCCCCAGGACTGAACCCTGAGGTACTCCACTTGTCACTTGTTTGGAACTGGATTTGGAGTCGGCTACTTTTACAGTGTGGGTTCTATCAGTAAGCCATTTACCAACCCATTGTGTGACATAGGGATTAATGCCCAACTTAGTAAGTTTATCTATGATTCCAGAGTGGGGGATGGTGTCAAAGGCCTTGGCAAGGTCTAGATAGGCTGTGTGGACCACCTTACCCTTGTCCATGGCTCTGGAGACTGATTCAAAGAAGTCAATCAGGTTCAGGAGGCAAGATCGGCCCTTCACGAACCCAAACTGGGTGGGGTTCAGTGTTTGAAGGTTGCCAATGTCTTTGTTTATAAGTTCCATGATAATACGCTCCATGGCCTTGCAGATAAGGCTTGTCAGACTGATGGGACGGTAGTTTCCGGGATCCAAGGTGGATTCCCACCTTGTGGATTGGGATAACTGTAGCTCTGTGCCACTCAGTGGGCACGAAACCTGAGGTGATGCTCTGATTAAACATGACACTTAGGTGAGGTGCCAGTTCATATTGTAGTTCATGTAGTACACAGCCCAGGATGTCATCTGGTCCCATGGATGCTGTATTCTTGGCTTTAGAGAGTGCGTTTTGTACCTGTGTGGCGTTATTACTGGAATTTGGCAATCTTCCGGTATTGAGATGGGCCATTTAGGGGTGAGAGGGGTGAAGTTGGCACTGAATCGATCTGCCAGGATATTGGCAATATCCTTCGGATCAGTATATTTAATGCCATTCTGTTTTAGCTCAGAGCAGATCTGAGCATTGCCATTTAGATTCTTGACATAGTTATAGAATGCTTTGTGGTTGTCTTTGGAATCTTTGGCAATTTTATTTTCGTAACTAGCTTTGGAGGATTTTATGAGGCATCTCAGTTTCTTACTCAAGCTAGTAAGTGTGTTTTTGCATCCTGGGATTTTCCTCTTTTCTGCAAAAGTTTCTTCCTTTTGTTGTAAAGTTTGTTTATGGCAGGGGACCACCAGATTGGCTTCCTTTTTTTTTGGATGAGAGCATTTTGGTTCTATTTGGGATGGCACGATTCATGCATGAGTGGATGTGCTCGTACAGTGCCTTAGTGTAGGATTCAGCAGTTGAACTTTCAGTTCCCGTCTACATGGGTGTCATGAAGTTTGTTACTTCTGACTTGAGTAGCATGAAGTTGGCTTTGGAGAAGATTTTTGTGGTGGTTTCTTTACTGGGGGGTGGGGGTGGGATGTGGATGTTAAGGGTGATTAGCTTATGGTCAGACTTGACTAACAAGGGGGTGACCATAGGTATGGAGCATTGATTTCCCATGTTGGTAATGACCAGGTCTAGGATATTGGAGCCCCTGGTGGGACTATGGATTAGTTGATCCAGGGCGTTGGAATTTATGAATTCCAAGAACCGTTGCGCAAAGGTGTTGGGACATGAGTAGTTTTCCCAGTTAATGGCAGGGTAGTTAAAATCACCCAGTATTAGGGTGTTTGGTTCTGTCTTAATATTTTCCAGTATGTTTAGAAAGGTGTAGTGAGAATCTTGGGGTATGGTGGGGGATCTGTAGCAAGCTACAATTTGGATTGCAGTCTTACCTAGTGTTAGTTGCACCTTGAGAATTTCAGACACATTGTGTTGGCCAACTAGCCTGGTGGTGTGAATATCCTTGGTGAATATTGACACTCCTCCACCTTTAGTGTTTCGGTCCTGGTTTGGTGGCCGAAAAGTGTGGTAAGAGTTGTAGCCTGGTATTGCAGTGGTGCTCTCTGGAGCCTTGAACCAGGTCTCAGTTACTGCACAGATATCGATGTTCTCCATTTTTAGGAGTGCCTCGAGAGAGTGCATTTTGAGGTTTAGACGTCTAGCATTGAGTAGCATTACCTTCAGATTTGTGATCTATTTTTAGAGTTTGTTTTGGACTTATAGTAGGTACAGCAGCCCCTATACAGCAATTCAAGCTTACTAGGGTACAGTATGGGACTCTGTCTATAGTGATTCACAAGTGGATGAATTCCAAGGCATCATTCATTGAACCAAACTGGAGTTATGCTTGTTGCTAATATAAACTAAGACTCCTCCACCTTTTGTCTCTCTCTGTGCAGCTAATGGCCTAAATGACTGGAAGGTACCTTTTGTGGATTTAAACCATGTTTTGGTAATAGCACCGATGTCTATATTCTCCAAAATGAGGAGAGCTTGTAGGGTGGGGAGTTCCTTGTTTAGGCTCCTAGCATTGAGCACTAACACCTTTAGGTTTCTTTAGGTTTTATTTGCTACGTCAGCAGGTCTGTCAATTTGGCATTGCCTAAAAAAAAGGTTCTAAAGGGATGGGTAAAGTTTTAACCAATATTCAGAAACCTAGGGGAGACTCAGACAGGTGCAGACCATCCTTTCCAAAGCAACGCAGTTTATTAACCATGGCCTCCCATGCTGACACATATTGAATCCCCCTGAAAAGAAACCAGAAACTAAGCCAATTATTGAAGCAAATTATCTTTTGTTCATACTGTGGTATCATCCTTGGTGAAGGTAGAATGCTGCTCAATGCAATGCACATACCTGCATGAGACACATACTCAAAGAAATCAACATCTCTCTTCATATAGTCGAGGGAAGTACATCTCATGTCATTAATGCCCACATGGACTACGATAGAATCACACTGGTACATGAGGTGTAGTGACTTGAACACATGCATAACTTGGTGGATCCTTACTCCAGATAAGCAGATGATGGTTATCTTCTCCTATTTCTATCTGGTGAGTGGGGCATCCATGTGTCATACAATGTAGTCACCTATGACAATAGTCCTGGGTAATTGGTTTGCTTGCCTAATAGATTTGCTGTTGGGGTTCAACTGGGTGTAGGCATATGTGTGGTGTGTGATGTTTTGTGTTGTTTTTGGTGACTTTTTTAGGGATTACTGAGGATAGATGTTGCTGTTTACAGGAAGACTGCTTTTTAGTACCTCAGTATAATTTGGTATATATATGTGTGTGTGTGGTGAGCATTGTGTGTGTTGGATGTAGTGTGTGTATGTGTGTGTTCTTGACAACCTTGTTGTTTTGGAAGAATTTGGCCTCCAGTGAAATTGTGCGTGTGCATCTCTTGCATACTGTGTTTGTTTCTTTAAGGATGAAATGGTTGTGTGTGAAGATGAGACAATTGTTACATTGTCTCAGGATGCCCATATCAACCAAGCTGGCTACAGAGACATTTGGAAATTATATATCCATGTTGTTTGGACCTGTATTTGGGTGAGCTATTGTAGGTTGTGGGCTGGGTTATACAGGGATCTAAAACCAAACACCAAGACCAGGTGAGAATGTAAAACTGGAACAGAAAGGACACCTTAGGAAATGCAGCTACATGTGACACACAAATTCAAACTCATAGTGAAAGTAAACTTTATAGTCATACAGATCAACACAGAAAAAAAGTGTATATCACTGCATGTAATTTTGATACTCAGGCTCATACCATAAGAATGACAATTTACAGAAGGAAGGTAGATTAATAAAAAAATTAAATTAAAAATAAAAATAAATTAAAAAATAAGATACAAAAAAATTAAACTAAAACAAATTTGAAAGCTCTCTTTACATCAGAAACACAACAAATACAATAACAGGAATAGCCTCAGTAGAAATATAAAGATATGCAGAAAAACAGTACTATACTAACAGAGACACGTATGTAAACTTACCAATCACCAATATATACCATAAACTTACAGTTCACAGTTGTCCTAGTGCATATAGAGATGTATGAAGTGAGCCATTCATAGAGTTCATGTAAACAACAATGACATATTGCACACAAATAGTGTTATACCCATGTAGTGCGTTAGGCTATGGGTTTGTTATTCAGCAGTCTGATGGCATGTGGGAAGAAGCTGTTATGGAATCTGGATGTCCTGCATCTAATGCTTCTGCTTGTTGGCAGGGGTTTGAATAGTCCATGAGCCAGATAGTGTATATCCCTCAATAGTTTTTGGACTGTGCCATAGAATCTGTTTGAATATATGTCCTGTAGGGATTGAAGATTGGAGCCAATGACTTTTGTGGCCTGTTTAACAATCTTATCCAGTGCATTCTGATCAGCTTGAGAACAATTTCCGTACCAGACAATGATGTTGTTTGTCAGTACACTCTCAATCGTGGCTCTGTAGAAGGTGAGTAGGGCTTGTGGTGGGGGAGTTAAGTCTAAGAAGTCTCCTAAAGAAGTGAAGACATTGTTGGGCTCTGTTTACAAGGTGGAAAGTGCTTGTGGCCCAACTTAGGCCTTGCAAGATATGTACCCCTAGGAATTTGGTGCTATTTACTCTCTCCACTGTGGCACCACTGATGATGATAGGGGTGTGTGGCTTTTTCTTCTTCTTCCTAAAATCAATGATTTCCTTGGTTTCCCAACATTTAGTGCTAAGTTGTTGTCAGTGCACCAATGAATAAGTTGGTTCACTTCCTCCCTGTAAACCCCCTCGTCTTCCTTCTTGATAAAGTCGATTACTGTGGTGTCATCTGCAAATCTGATGATTCTATTTGACTGACGCATAGCTGCACAGTGTTAGAATTGTGAAAAAAAGTGGACTGAGTACGCAACCTTGTGGGACCCCTGTGTTTAGGGTGATGCTGTTTGAGTGGTGCTTTCCAGCTCAAACTATTTGTGGCCTTTCAGTTAGGAAGTTGAGAATCCAGTTGCATATTGTATTTTCTATGCCCAGTTTACTCAGCTTAGACAGCAGTTGTTAGTTGTTATAGAATAACAGTTTTGAAGGCCAAGCTGAAGTCTATGAACAGCATGCGCACCTAACAGTCCTTATTTTCCATGTGGTCCAAGGTGTGATGAACCAAGTGTTAAGGTTATAGCATCCGCAGTAGAACGATTTGGCCTGTATGCGAATTGTAAAGAATAAAATGTAGCAGGTAGGCAGGATGTTGTGATCCTTGACCATTTTTTTGAAATATTTCATCACTATTGAGGTAAGTGCAACTGGTTGGTAATCATTTAATAATGTTGGAGATAGTTTCTTGGGCAGAGGGGTGGCATCTTCATTTGTTGGTAGCCGTGTGGATGGTGGCTTACAGTCTATGATGCTTTGGATCTATCTTCACAGCTGCCTGGGATCTTTCTGGTCAGAGAGGTGTCTGTATTTTTAGACTATAGGCCTGTTTTGCTACTCTCACACCTTTGTTAAAGTTAATCCTGGTCTTTTTCAAAGTCTCTGTGTCTCCAGCCTTAAAGGTAGTATTATGTGCTCTCAGTAATTCGTATACCTCACTGGTGAGCCAGGGTTTTTGGTGGGCGCTGATGGTTGCAGCCTTCAGGCTAGTGACATCCTCAATACATTTTGTGATGTACCCAACAACCATTTCAGGGTACTCATCCAAATTAATACCTTGAGTCATGGTGGCAGCCTCTTTAAATATATTTCAGTCAGTGCATTCAAGCAGTCTTGCAGAGCTGAGACAGCACTTTCAGGCCACATCTTTATTTGCTTCCTGAAAGGTTTTCCCGTTACTAGTGTTGGTTTATAGGCAGGGATAAGTAGGATAGAAATGTGATCTGAGCCACCAAGATGGGGGTGGGGGACTGCCTTGAATGGCTGTTTGATATTTGAGTACACTTGATCAATTGTGCTTTCACCACTTGTAGAGAAGTTTACATATTGTTGGTAGTTTGGTAGCACAGTTTTCAGTTTGGCCTGATTGAAATCTCCAGCTACAATGTTGACACACTCTGGGTTCTTATTTTGCATATCACAAGCTATCTGGTACAGGTTGGTGAGTGCTTCATTAGTGTTTTCACTCAGAGGTATGTAAACTGCAGTTATAAAGATAGTTGAAAGCTCCCTGGGCAAGCTGACTGGATGACACTTAACTGTAAGGTATTCAATGTCAGCTGAGTAATAGCTAGTAATGACATCATTGTTTTCACACCAGCTGTTGTTGATGTATATGCAGACTCCCCCACCTTTTGTTTTGCCACTGAGAGCCTGCAACCTGTCTGCTCTGAATACAGAGAATTTGTCTATTCCAACAGCTTGGATACTGATATTTGAATTTACCTATCTCTCAGTGAATTATAATAATACAGCTACGTCTTATGTTACTGTTTGTGTTAATGCCCAGCCTATTGATAAAGTCCATTTTTTTATCCAGAGGTCTTACATTAGCTAGCAACATAGAAGGAATTGTAGGCCTGAGTGGAGCTTTGTATATTGAAATCAAGACAGTTTAGCTCTTTCATTCCTACACAATGTGAACTTCGTCAGGACTGTTAGAAGACCATGCCACTTTGTAGAATTTAAAAACTTTGTACACAATCACATGCTCAAAATGGGCAATAATAAACTGAAGCCTGACATAAATTACGAAACGACCCCATGAAGAATGGTTCAGTAAATCCAGCTTTCATAATAACAGCCCTATAGTGACTGAACCCAAACAATATAGGCCATAAAAATAACAGTATTACTATAAAAGCATATAAAAAGTCTCCTTGGATGGTCTCAGGAGTTTGGCACTAGACTAGGTTAGATTTTGCTAAGATTTAACAGTAGTACTGTTTAACATGCAAAGTAGCTGCTCTAAACTTGTCTCCATGCAATGGCTTTGCTTTAGCCACAGTAAGTTATAGGTTTCAGTTTTAAAGATGAAATTCACTTTCTGGGCATTTGCATCTGTACTGAGCACTGATAACCTCTTAATGTAAAAACACCAAGAATGATTGCTTGAGAGTGTAATGCTATATCAAAATAATTTAAACTGCCTTGACAAGACAATTTCAAGTATTAGGGATCTTTAGAATGATTTAAAGACAAAATAATCAAATAAAGCAAAAATAAAGCAGTAGCACTCTATAAACAGTTAACTGATAAAAAACAATAAAATAAATCTCTAATCTGACAAAGATGAATTAGGATAACGCAGTACCCCCTCAGTGCTTGGCAGGGGTGCAAAGCAGATCGGAGCCCTTGGAAAATGAGCAGGAGGCAATTTGTAGCAAGGGAGGTTTACTCAAGTGAAATACTGTTTGTTTTCTAGATGGGCACTTAGTATTATGAATATACAGAAAACAATGGGTAGGAAATAGGTTACACAACAGACAACAGCAATGAAAGAAGGAAGGGAGGGACTTTGGATGTCAGGTTATCATAAGGTGTAGAACCCAGAGACACAGCCGTTCAAAACCACAAGAAGAGAAAGGTGGAATGGTTGAGACAAATTCAAACTGGAGATCTAGCCCTTTGGTTAGAATTTCAGAAACTTTTAAATTAATGTCTCAGTGGGGACTGGGGTAGACTCAAACAAAGAAAAACAGTAGCAAGGTAAATAGAAAGACACTGGAATGCACCTTTAAGCAGATATATACTGCTATACAAAGTACTGAAGCTCAAATCCTGGAGCAGAATTCACAACACCCTCACTAGTGCAATCTCACCACACACTGAGGTGCCAGACTATTCAACATTTATCAGGTATATACAGTTATAAATAGTACAGAAGCACAAATCCTGGAGCAGAGCTCACAGTACTGCCACTAATGCAATCCCACCACAGACTAGCATACCAGACTATTGGAATGCAACTTTAAGCAGTATATACAGCTATACAAAGTAATGAAGCACAAACCTTGCAGCAGAATTCACAATACTGCCACTGCTGTAATCCTACCACAGACTACTGGAATGCAACTTTAAGCAGGCATATATAACTATAAAAAGTACTGAAGCACAAATCCTGGGACAGAATTCACAATACTGCCACTACTGCAATCCCACCACAGGCTAAGGTGCCAGACTATGCAGAAATTTATCAGTAATACAATAAATGACTAAATGAGGGTCAAATCTGGCAGTAGATTACAGTCATATCACAACTGTGAAAAGAGCTACAAGATGGAGGCCCCAAACTGAGTTTAAAGTACAAAAAGCTATGTTTTACCAGTAATTCTAGTTATGGAAATAGAAGAATAGAATAATGCAGGGGTTCCCAAAGTGTGTGTCGTGGCACCCTGGGGAGCCATGGCTTCCTCACAGGGGCACTCAAACTAATAAGCTTAGCTGCAAAATAAACCATGAACAGTTTGCAGTTTATTTTGCAGCTAAGCTTATTAGTTCATGGTGAACTAAGTCTAGACCTACACCGTAGCTTTTTAGCAGAACTGGCATCAAGTATAGCAGGGGTCCCCAATCATCGGGTGCAGACCAGTACCGGGCTGTGGAGCACTTGGAACCGGACCATCAGGTTAGTGAATGCCTGTATGAGTGTGTGTGTGTGTGTGTGTGTCTGTCTGCGTGTCCAGGTGAATGCATGCATGAAAGCAAAAGAGTGTGTGTGTGTGTGTGTGTGTGTGTGTGTGTGTGTGTGTGTGTGTGTGTGTGTGTGTGTGTGTGTGTGTGTGTGTGTGAGAGA
This sequence comes from Protopterus annectens, assembly GCF_019279795.1. Classification (NCBI taxonomy): domain Eukaryota; kingdom Metazoa; phylum Chordata; order Ceratodontiformes; family Protopteridae; genus Protopterus; species Protopterus annectens. Next base: position 160,880,991 of record NC_056739.1, read on the forward strand.
GATCAGGAGAGTGAGAGTGATGTGTGAGTGAATGCAAGAATGAATGAATGAAGAAGTGGCTCTGTGTGTGTGTGTGTGTGTGTGTGTGTGTGTGTGTGTGTGTGTGTGTGTGTGTGTGTGTGTGTGTGTGTGTATGTGTGTGTGATCAGGAGAGTGAGAGCAATGTATGAATGAATGCATACGTGGGTGTGTGGCATGTGGGTGTGAAAGACAGTGAGAACGATGTGTGAATGAATGCAGGTATGAATGAGGAAGTGACTATGTGTGTGTTTGATCGGGAGAGAGAGAGATCTGTGAGTGAATGCAGGTATGAATGAGGAAGTGACTGTGACTGTGTGAGATCAGAAAAGAGTGAAAGCGATGTGTGTGTGTGTGTGTGTGTGTGTGTGTGTGTGTGTGTGTGTGTGTGTGTGTGTGTGTGTGTGTGTGTGTGTGTGTGTGTATGTGTGCGTGTGTGTGTGTGTGTGTGTGTGTGTGTGTGTGTGTGTGTGTCACGGGGGGAGAGAGTGATGAGTGAGAGTGATCCCTGGCAGCGGCAGCCTTGAGGTCTGTGTAAGTCTGGACCATACCACTGGACACATACCTCTCACCCTCTTAGATCAAGAAATCTGGACAAAGCCAAAAATAGTGGGGGTACAAAGGCACAAAATAGGGACACTTTAAAGTACTGCTCTCACAAACTTAGAAAGTTGATAGAAATGCAGGTTTTGCATTAGCATGAATTTTCTGAAGGGTATGAAGTATGAAACTCAACTGTCTGTCATTATTTTCTGACTTCAACCTCAATGATCTGCCTGTGATTTGCCAGAAAACAACAATTGTATGAGAAAAAGACCAAAAATATGAGGCAAAAATCTGGACATTCTGCAAAAATCTATAGAGGTATGCTGGACAGAGCCAAATAATAGGGACAGATTTTAAATATTTCTCTTATAAACTTAAAGTTAATAAGGTTGCCATTAGGTTTGCTTACCTCTCAACCATAGTAGATCAGTGTTATGCTGTTAAGCAGAATGTACACTTTTTTTTTGGTAATTGTATTTTTATTGTACTTTTGAGCTTTTCTCCTCAGGTCTCCTAGTCCAGTCGGGCAGCCTCGTTAAACAAATGTCAAATAAATAAATAAATAAAATATGCACTTTATGCGTGCCATGGGGGGCCTTGGTAAAACCTGGATTCAGCGTGGGAGCCGAGAATCGAAAATGTTTGGGAACCACTGATGTAATATATAAACAATGCTAAAATCTTCCAACAACTGCAAATGAAGCTACAAGACTAAGGTCACAGAACAAACTAAAAGAAATGGAAACATATAATGTTTTTGGCTAAAATATAGACAAAAAAGCAGAGAAGTACATAAAAGTATCACCACAGGTCATCAATGTGCCATACAATGGAGACCCCTATGACAGTTTTTTTTTCCTGAGAAATATATACTAGCACTATAAGTGCAACTTAAATTATTTAAGCAGAATTTAAATGAAAGCTTTTTTCTTTCCTTTTGATAAAAAGATTGTATCTCACACTTTGGGGCCTTTCACACCTCTCAGATTATTGAACAAAAGACCCTGGGTGGACGTAGCTCCTGCTAAATATAGTAGACTTGCTAGACAGGGATATTATCAAATAAAGTGAATACTGGAGCTCCGGTCCTATGGTTAGAATTTCAGAAACTTTTAGCTTAATGTCTCAGTGGGGGCTGCATCAGACTCAAAGATCAGGGCATAAACAGTAGCAAGGTAAACAGAAATCCACCCTTGTGAAGTGGTTGTACATGATTTCTGTGAAAAATTCCACATAAGTTGCTGTGAACTCAGGATTGGGAGGGGCATTGAATTTTGATAAACTATTGCTTAATAAGATGTAATTTGCTTTGAAATAATTCCTAACTGTTATAGGGCTTACTGGGATTACTGCAGGGTTTGCTGGGGATATCAAAATGATTTTTATTTCAAAGGAGATAGTTTTTGGGTCTAACCTCATCAATGAGAACATTACATTGGGGAAGGGGTGCAGCAGTCTCCTGTTTTGGTGAGTATCAGGTCCAGTATAGCTGACCCTCTGGTATATGCTCACTATCTGGTCAAGGGTATTTGTGTTAATCAAGTCCAGGGATCATTGTTCCTATGAGTATGAGGCAGTGTATGTTTCCCTGTCTATATAGTGGTAGTTAAAGTCTCCCATAAGTAGGGTATTTAGTTTAATGGTGAATGTCTCCATTAGGTTTAGGTATGAACTATGGGATTCTAGAGACATAGACGGAGACCTATAGCTTGGTGGGATATGATATGGGACTTTGTCTATGGTGATTTGCACATGAATAAATTCCAGACCATCATCCTGTTTAACCAGCCTAGAGTTATGTTTGTTGCTAATATAGATCAAGACTCTTCCCACCTTTTGCCCCTGTCTGAGCAGCCAATGGTCTAAATGTGTGGAAGGCACTGAAACCTTGCAATTCTGGAGTACTTTCTGTGGATTATCTCCATGTAATAGCTTTGTTTTAGCCACACTAAGTTACAAGTTTCAGTTCTAAGGGTAGTTCTATAGATAAAATGTACTTTCTGTGTGTTTGTGTATATGCTGTTAACCTCTTGATGTAAAAACACCAAAAAAAGATTGCTTGAAAGTATAATGCTACAACAAAACAACTTAAGCTAACTACCCTGGCAACAGAATTTTATATATTAGTGATCCTTAAAATGATTTAAATGCAAATCAACAAATAAGGCAAAAGTAAAGCAGTAGCACTCTAAACAGTTAGCTAAAGTATAAAAGAATAAAATAACTATCTTATCTGCCAGGAATGGAGCTTAATTAACTCAGGAGCCCCTCAGACTGTTGGGAGAACAATCAGATGGGAGCTCTGGGAAAATGAACAGGAGACAATTCATAGTAAGAGAGGTTTACTCAAGTGTCATACTGGTTTGCTGGATATATATGGAAAACCATGGGTAGAAAAGCAATTAAATAAGTTACACATCAGATAATAGCAATGAAGGTGGGGGGGGTAGACTTTGGAAGTCAGATTAGCATAAGCAGTAGAAGTCAGAGACACAGCCTTTTAAAACTACAAGATAAGGGTGGTAGGGATGGAAAAAATTAAACTGAAGCTCTAAGTCCTATGGTTATAATTTCAGAAATGTTTAGCTTATTGTCTCACTGGGGGCTGGGGCAGACTCAAAGAACAGGGGAAAACAGTAGTGAGGTAATAAAAGCTCTAGAATGCAACTTTAAGCAGGTATATACAGCTATAAAAAGTTCTGTAGCACAAATCCTGGAACAGAATTCACACTACTGCCACTACTGCAATCCAGCCACAGACTATGACACCAGACTATGCAAAACTTTACAAGTAGCACTGCAATAAATGATTAAATGTGGTTCAAATCTGGGGAAAAGATCACAGTCCTGCCACAACTGTGAATTAAGCTATAAGACTTAGGCCCCAGACAGGGTTCAAAATACAAAAAGTTACCTTTTACAAGTAATTCTACTTATGGAAATAGAAGTGCAATTCTTCTTCTTCTTCTTCTTCTTTCGGCTTTTCCTGTTTAGGGGTCGCCACAGTGGATCACCATCCGGCATCCGCTCATGATTGGCAGTGGAGTTTTACAGTGTCGAGTTGCCAGCCCGGCACCCAACCTTCCACAGAAGGCACACACATGCACACGCTTACACCTAGGGCCAATTTAGTGTGTCCAATCCACCTACAGCATGTCTTTGGGATGTGGGAGGAAACAGGAGCACCCGGAGGAAACCCACGCAACCATAGGGAGGACATGCAGACTCCGCACAGAAGGCACCCCAGCCTAGGATCAAACCGGAGAACCTCTTGCTGTGAGGCAGATGGAAATAGAAGTGCAATATACCATATAAATAATGTTAAAATCTTGCAGTAATACACAGTCTTCCAACAACTGCAAATGAAGCTACTAGACTAATGTCCCAGAACAAACTAAAACAAATACAAACAGATATACTTTTGTTTGCTAAAACACGGACAAAAAGCAGAGAAGTACAAGAAGGTCACTCACTAGAAATGCAACTTAAAATATTTAAACAGAATTTAAATCAAAGTCTTTTTTTCTTCCCTTTTGATGAAAAGCTTGTATCTCACACTTGTGGGGCTTTCCACACCACTCAGAGTCTCGTAGTATGACTTTGTGTAATATGTGTAGTGAAGATAAAATTGTAAGGAATATTTTCCTTTAATGGGAGGAGTATTATGGGAGAGAGAAAAGCAGCTAGAATAAATGTGTGAAATAATGGTAGTGGGAGGCTAGGCAGGTAAAACAAGAATGAGTTAATCACTCTGCACATATGCAGATCAAGGGCAGCTCATTATCACATTATCGAAGCTATAGTGAAATTCCTGCCTTGCAAGTGGTTGGTAAGGCCAGCATTGAAATATGTGTATATACCTTTAATGTTTGTTAGGAACAGTTATCTTATAGTGCAGGTCAGAATTTACATGAGGGCAGTAGGAAGAAATGTGGTCTAGTTACCTGCTGCTGTACATTTTAGTGTATAAAATACACATTTAGCACATAAATACTACTTACACCAGTTGTTCATCAAAATAGTATTCTCAGCAAGGCAGCTGCAGGACACTGTGGCGGAGTTACTTCCTATAGATCAGGCAAGTGGCAACCTCACACACATTCTCAGCTGACTTGTTTCAATAGCAGCCAGAGTAAGCTTAGTGTCCTAACACAATCATAGCAGCTGAATCTTATACCTATAGTATCCACAGCTATTATCTGCCTGCAGCAGTCTTATTTATTTAGTCAGTGTTAATCTTTTTAGGACCAGATTTAATTACATGCTGCCCAGGTACTGGCTACTTTGGCATAAATAACTACTGCAGTAGTTATCATTTAATCCTGCACTGAATATAACCAAAAACAATGGGACTTCATGAGGAAACAGTGGAATACACTGAAAGAAAGATTTTTGCCTCTGCAAGGTTTAGGTGCTATTATATGTAGAAGCTTGTCTTACAGACAGATGAAGAATTCTCCCTCTATGCAATGCAGAAGCACTGACAGTTAATGCATTATTCCAAATGAATGTTAAATCAATACATGTCAGACAGTGTGCAATGTCTTCACACAATTTAGTGTCAGCAGGTTATGGAATCTAATTAATTTGAGCTTCAAATAGTCAATTAAGTATTTAATTATTAATTAATTAATGTAAGCAAACTACTTTACATTTTCCATGTCAAGCTCACACACTAAAATATAAACAAGACTGGGAAATAGAGGATATTCGGGTGCAGATATTACTTTAAAGTTTTACATACATGTAAATGTAGATGTAAAAGAGGAAGCAAAGTTTCTGTGACTGCTCCAGAAGGTATGGGGGATAGAGTGTGAAACTGCAACAAAGATTACCAGTTTCTTGAGGAAGATTTAGATGGAATTGATTAATAAATACAGCTCAAGTTTTAGTGTGAGTTAATCAAACTGCACATGTACAGATCAATAAAGCAAGAAACGTATTACTGCAGAGGGCAAGAAGACATGGAGCAAGAAGGTGGCACGCAGTGGAAAGAGGGAGTTTGCCAGGCATGAGAGGTGAATTCTCACAAGAGGTGACTGACGCTATCTTTAAGAGATGCAACTTATGCTATTTTGCTGCTCACTAGACAGAGTGTGTGAGCTTACAAATACAGAAGCACTGATACGTTTGTTTATTTATTTATTTAGTCATTCATTCATTCATTCACTCATTCATTCATTTCTTGTTGACTGGGTTAATCCCGCTATCCCAGTAGCCTCTTTTCAGGGGAGACCCTTGGTAGTACTTATACTGCTAGGAGAAATTTGGCCAGGGCATCTGAGAACTTCCATTACTCTTTTCCATAGGTACAAAGGGGTCTTTTACTGTCACCTGAGCTTCCACCAGCTCAAGTAGATGGAGCCTTGGTTTGCATTGTTAGACACTGGCTACACTGATCATCTTGCAAGGTTTTACCATATGCCTTTTATGAGCAAAGCGAGGCAGTGCTTTTGTTATTATGACTTTCCATTTTTATTAAATTTAGTTCACAGAATGTTGCTAAGATCTCAGAACTTGAATGAGTGGGTAAGGATAGCTTGGCCCTTAAACCTCATCTGAGCTACCAGAATCCATAAATTTCATGGCAATGTTGTTGCTATCAATTGTTTAGCTGACATTGCTGCAGATGATTTTATTGCAAGTCACAACAATATGTCCAGCTACTACTCTTCAGGGTTTTTGCACATCCGTTTTAATTTCCTATGCGAATATATTGTTTTTGTCTTTATTTCTGCAATGTAATGTTAAACAGGTTAAGTTTATTATAACAGGAAGTAATCACCAGATAACTTACGATTTATATATTTTTTTTAGAATTCTGTTATACTCTCCAGAGCAACCTAGTGTGAGAGTTCATCATAGTTTTGCTTAGGAAAGGTAGGAACATATAAAGAAGTAAGGAATGGAAAAAATCATCTGGAACTATTGTACAAAAGTCTGGATAACATCAGGAGTTCACTTGAGAAGATTTAGGGGAGAGTTCCTGGCATTGGTAAATTAATATGCATTAATTAGAAGTCTGAGATAACAACTCTGGATGATAAAAAGGGAAGAGCTAAGCTGGGAAGACTGCTGATACAGATTTATTGTTTTCTGTATGAGACAGAAAGATTTTTTTTCTTTATTGCAACACCAAAAGCTGAATAATTCCTCCATGCAATCCAATTATTCCTGAAATTAGTTAAATGTTTAGTGTTAACTTTCTTCCATTTGGAATGACTGCACAGCACAGCAGGTATGAAATAGGGTGAGAATGTCACCAGTGGGAACAGTGCTGCATAATGCACAGTAAGATGGTTACATGGAATTAAAAGTGTTACACAGTACTTAGCTAGATGGTTACATGGTATTAAAAGTCCTACGCAGTGCACAGCTAGATGGTCACATGTTGCAGACAATCCACACTTAGCAACTCCGGTGGAATTAAAGACTATATACAGTCAGTGACTCTGATGGAATTAAAGGGTGCACACAATGCACAGTTAGTAAATCAGGTAGAATTAAATGCTGCACACAATGCACGGTTAGTAATTCAAGTGGAATGAAAGGGTGCACACAGTCCACAGTTATTGACTCAAATGGAATTGAAGGCTACATACAATGCACAGTTAATGACTGAGGTGAAATTAAAGATAGCACAAAATGCACACTTATTAACTTGGGTGGAATTAAAAGTTGTACATAATCTACAGTTAGTGACTCAGTTGGAATTAAAGGCTGCACACAATGCATAAAATGCGCAATTACTCAGTCATATGGAATTCAAAGCTGCATCATCCTTCGTGGAATAAATGCTGTGGCAGTCTTCATTACAGATGTGGCATTGCATCTCTTCAAGGGGAAAATTTGCAATGTGACAAAGGGAGATACTGCCAGTCCAGCTATATGGAATTTTGTAAATAATTATATGTCATTTGTGAATCATATAAGATGCTAGGGTTACAAATGTATTAAAATTGTATGTCATGTGTATATCAAACTGCTGGTACAGAAGTGTGTGTTGAAAAGGTTTTTGCAAAGTGCTTGAAAAGTATCCACAGTGTACCCTAATGGAAAAGAACAGAAATGTACTTGCACTATTGTAACTGTTTAAATGTGTATTTTAACAGTGGAAAATGGAATACAGGAGGGTAAATTCAGAAAAATAGCTGAAATTAAATTACTTTATGGCTATGCAATAAATAAAATATGTATTTCAGTTTTAATGCAGCAAAGAGACATAATGTCTAAAACTAGGAAGCTTTCTGAATTCTATTGGAAGTGCTTTATTGTTTTATGACTTCAAGCATTTTCCAAAGATCTGAAGAAAAGCCCTTGTCTATGTATTTTTACAAGCAGATGCTAAATGCTACCAGCTGTCATCAAGACTTGTTTTGAGCCTGGGAACTCGGAGTTAGATGACAATCAATGATGTCATTTTGCAAGTTATTCCAACAGAAATATTTGAGATATTAATTTGGGAAATCTCTTAGTGAGACACAGCATTCTGTATTCCGTTTTTGACCCGACAACTACAAGAACAATTTACCACATCTGCCTTGCTCTTAAGTACGTTAACTAGGGAATAGTACAATTCTCTTAGATATAGTCAGGAATACAGTAAAGCTTGGTTTAGATATTTTTCTTTATTTATTTGAGACTGTCCTGCAGTGTTGCTTTAAATATTTCCTGTGATTTTGAACTCTGATGTCACTGTACATATATATTTAGTATAGTCTTGCTCTTCTATTATCTTATTATTAAATATATTTAAACCTTTCATTGTTTTTAGGGTAGAAATACTTAAATTTTGAGAGTATTTGCATATTTATTTGGTGACACTGTGGGCCACTCCTAATAGCCTTGCTCTTGGTCAAACTACCATTCTTATTAATAGTAACATTACACAGTAAGATTGAACACCCTTTGTTAAGGGCCTTATATTAGCTGATAAAGAGCTGGCTGGTGGCAGTGATAACTACCTTGTAGTCTGGGCAAAAGGTGGCATTGCTAGTAAACCTGTGCCAGCCTTTCCCAGGTGTGTGTGTGTGTGTGTGTGTGTGTGTGTGTGTGTGTGTGTGTGTGTGTGTGTGTGTGTGTGTGTGTGTGTGTGTGTGTGTGTGTGTGTGTGTGTGTGTGTGTGTGTGTGTGTGTGTGTGTGTGTAAATCAAACCTCAAAGAGTGCATGTGTCAGCTACTTGAGCAGGGACACAAAGCACTGGTTGCACAGAGAGGGTTCTGGAGGTCTTGGCTTGGCCACTCAGCTGAGATCTCAACTCTATAGCTGTGCCAGTGGAGAGTCTTACTGGGGATCTAGAAAGGGAGAAACCAGCCCCGGACTGACTCTGGTTTCTGTGTGCTCTTAAGGGAAATTGTACTTGATGCAGACAGCTACATCTGAAAATACTTTGTGTGTACCTCTTCATCCTCTCATTGTACATCCCCCACTGATGCAGTGGTGAGGACTGCGGCTCTTTGATTACTGGTCCAGTGGTGGGTCATCACATGCAACATAGTGCTTAGATAAAGACTCTAATGATTTGTGGATCTAATCTCATTATTGCTATCAATTAAGTTGAGGCAGAGGGACTTGGACAGAGTGGACCTTAGAGATGGGTAGGAAATGAATCTGGGAGAAAATGAGAGGTAGAAAGCTGAAGCTGTCACTCAAATCACTTAACTGTAGGTTGGGGGATTGTGGATTCTGTGCTTAAGCCTTAGACAGGAAACCAGTGGTTTACAATGGAAGGTTGGCTCAGAGTCTAGTGAGTCATATAGGTTTGCTCAGTGTTACAGCGGAGAGAAAGAGGTGTGGTGTGATTTAAGCATTGTAATCTTATTAATAAAACATGGGAAGCTGTATGCAGCAGATCACATGTAAAAGATAGAGAGAAAATAGTGAAATATTAAGAGCATGTGGCTTTACAACAAGAGACAAAGGTGAGGAAAAAAGATGAGAGTAAAATATTCATTAGAGAATTTCAGATGGAAAAACTGATTATAAGATGGGGAGGTGGGAAATCAGGGTGCCTTCCTGTTTAGGAGTGGCCTGCAAGCAGTTATTGAAGTTATAAAACAATGGGGAAGGAAAATAGAATTTAAAATCAGATATGGACAACTAGCAAATTATACACACCTAATAGTGATCATAGAAGATTAGTTTCCTTATAATTTTTCAGTTCCCTGTGCCTGCTTACTACCTAGTTACACATCACTGAGCAAACTGTAGTCATGGGACAGCTTTCATCTAAACAGCCATGAAGGGTTTTACCATTCCTGTGCACTTATACTACCTGCAACAGCTAATGGGCATGCTTACAGACAGAAGGGTCTATACTGCATGTTTCTGCACACAGTGACTCATTTGGATTTAGATTCTTAGAGTCATAACTACTTACTAAGCTCCTGATCTGTGAGGATTTTAAGAAGTGTAGCCTTACATTGCCATGGTAGTTTTTTATCCCTTATTGTATGTATGAAAAACCCAGAAGCAGCCAGAACAAGGATATGGTGGCACTTTTACTTGTTGACCCAATTCATGAGGGACATTGGTGCTAAACCAAGGTGAATTTTCATTTTACCATCCATTCATCCAAATTACATTTGAACAGAGTAAAATAACTACTTTGCTTTATGTGGAGTGGAAGATGACTCCATTGAACTGGTATTCTCTGCTGTACATACCTATCCCACCAACATGTCCTGTTTATGTTACAAAAGAAATTGAGATCCCATGAGTGAGTGTTCACAGTACCACTGGACTTAAAAATGTATTTTAGGTCTGAAAGGATAAGATATGTTAGTCTCTATACACTAAACAGAGTTCACCTCTTAGTAGCCTATAAAATACTGACAAGGCTTGCAGATGGTCTGCATAGTTTTTATGATTTAGTCTCTTAATGCCTTTTTAATGAGAAAACATTGTGGTCATTCTAGCAGTGACAAGTGTTTGGACAGGTACATTCTGAAATGGGCATGATACTCAATGGTCAGCCTAATGAGAGATGAGTACAGTAGAATGATTATGTCTCTGGACCAGGACACCATACCTTTACGCTGTGCAATGAAGAAGGAATTTCTTACCATAGTGGATACACGGTGGTCAAACAACAGTCCATTGTTGATGCAGGTTCTCAGATCCTTGACTATAGGATCAGCTTTCATGACTGTGTTTATTTACAAGGGAATTCATGTTTGCTATTACACATTTACTAACATTTAGTGTTAGTCCATGGTTTTGATTTGACACCAGCTATTTGTTTGGGAAAAGGTCCTCTTGGAGGATCTTGGTGTCCTCTGGGGAGTATATGATGGCACCAGTCATCTGCAAACTTGATAAGCCATAAACCTTTAACATTTGCTTTGACCTCTAAGAAGTAAATGCCAATGATGAGTAACCCATGGAGGAGGTAGAGCAGCCCATTCTAATTTCTTGGATTCTGTTTGTGAGCCATTTTGCTATCCAATGAGTTACATAGGGATTTACATTTGACTAATTGTGGGATAGTGTTGAACATCTTTGTGAGGTCTAAACATGTGTTTTGTACTGATTTTCCTCATCCCTTTTTTCAGTAATCTTCTCAAATAAGTCTGCCAAGGTGAGTAAGCAGGATCTGCCTTTGATAAATCCTAACTGGCTTGGGTTGAAAGTTTGTAGGTTATTTATGTTCCTATTTATTAATCTCATAATGATCCTTTCTATAGCCTTATAGATGAGGCTGCTCAGGCTTATGGGTCTATAATCATCTCTGTCCATTAACACCCTACCTCTGTGCAAGGGGGTGACTATTGCTGTCTTCCATTCATCCAGTATGGAACTTGTTTGGAGCTTATACTGAATAGCTTAAAGGATCTCACAAGTCCAGTTTTCAGCTGGCCAGTAGGTACCTGAGTATGTTATCTGGCCCCACAGAAGTAGCATTCTTGACCTTGAATAGTGCCTTGAGGACTTGTTCTTAGGAGACTGGGGGCAGGGATGCAGATGGTATGTGATCTGGGAATATAGGAACGGAGAAGGGGGTGAAGTTTGAGCTAAAGTTTTCCATATTAGATTGGCTATATCCTCTGAAACCAAGTATGTAATATCCATAGCCAGCATTAGGCACCCTCCAAACCCACGGCTGCAGGGGGGCCCCAGTTATCTCCCCACATACAAGGGCCCCCACTGACAACATGAAGCCAACTTGCACACAGTTTCTCCTTTCTCCTTGCCCAGTTCTGGCAGACTCGTTTGCATGGCAGCATTGAGGGTTTAGCTGCAATACTGAGACTTTTTTAAATTGCCTTCCCTGTAAGCTGTGATGTCAGCTGAAAGATGCACTCCATCAGGTCTGCTTCAGTGAAGCAAGGACCTGATTGGTTGCAGCAGTCAGGTAAGTAAGTTGCATGTTTTTTTGTTCTGTTTTTTTCTTTTTTCACTTTATGGTAGTGACAAAGCAAGGACATCAGTAAACAAGGAAGAACACAGAGGAACACTACAGCACTGTTATACAAAGAAATTATGTAAGAAAGGTAAGCAATTTCTTTCTTAAATAATGTCATTGTGTAACAGCAATAATCCACAACTGTGTGTATGAGGATTTACCCACACACAGTTGTGGATTATTGCTTAAATACCAAAGTTGTAATAGGGAGCTTTGGCCAATTGGTGGTTATGACTTGTCATGCTGTAAACTTTGGAGTTGCAGGTGGACACAGCAGAGAGGGAACCCCATACATTAAAGGAAGAGATCTTCCATGTGATGGTAGCAGGAGAGATCTCTGAAAGGTACTGAAAAACCAGGAAGGAGTTTGAGAAGAGAGTAGAAGTTATTAGTGTGTGATAGGTTGTCTGACAGCTGTGTCATGTGGATTGAGGATGTTCAAGTTTCCCACAGGCATTGATCCAAAAGATTATGCTCAGTGAAGTGGGATTCTTTTTCAATGTTCCCACACTCATTAAATGCTAATGCAGCACAATGGCTTGAGGCCAGTGGAATTGAAAAAGGATACTGAATACTTGGAAACAAGTTCTCTCAACCCTTTCTAAAATCAAAAACACGTCATCCAAAGTTGCTTGATTAACAGTGTCTGATGTGGCTTATCTGAGTCCCAATTTAACCTCTTTACTGTTAAGTCTGTCTGCTGGCTACATTCCTGAAGCCTGGAAAACAGCTGCTGTAATGACACATATCCTGAGAAGGTCACAGGCATGATCCAAAGCATCCACAGAGGATGGAGTGCTCTGAGTATGAACAGCAGCTCTTGCTATGGCTAATATCCACACAAGTATTCCATCCACGTGTTCATCCAAATCACCCCATAGTACTCTTTACATGGGAAGGTGGTAATGCTATGGGTCCTTATCCTCCCCCTTTCATAGTTGGTCTCCCTATTAGAGGAAGAGGTAGACTGACCAAAGAAAGTGTATTGGCTGTGATGTGCTGCTACATAGGGATGTCTGCTGCTTGCAAATGCCCCAGCACCACATGTCTATAATGTTACCCATCAGGCCCATACACTCCCTCAGGGCATCATACAGACCATGTACTATACCTATCAGCTCAACTATGCTAAGCATGTATTGGTAACTGCTTGTCTCTGTATTATGGCTGGCCTCAATGGAGACTCACTGCTTGGAAGGTAGGCAGTTCCCATGGTGTGTTTGGCCTGGCACATGGACCCCTAAGGTCTCATAGGTTCATAGGTTAATAGGTTGGTACTAGGCTATTGGCCCTAGGGCCTATACAAGCCAAGCCATAACAATTCCCTGGCTATTTCTTCCCACACTATTTACTTCCCTGGACCCCTGTCTAGCAGGGCGACTGACGTGATCCCCAGGGTGAATTTCCTTTCTCCCATCCAATCATCAAGGTTCCTTTTGAAGAGGGCCAAAGAGGCGCTCTGCTTGACATGTATGGGCAGTCTATTCCAGGGTCTGGGGAGTCTCTGTGTCAGGAACCTATCCCTCCAGCATGTTTTCAGTGGATCTGGCAGCAACCAAGAAGGGCTGATCCACTGATGATGTCACTCACAGGGTGAATGTGTCAACATCTTTCTGTTCATGAATGCCATCCTGGGTTTTTGGGGTTGGTTGCACAGGGACTGTGTCTGTGGAGTGGGATGGTGATGTGGATATCACATTGCCAAGTTTACCACTGATGCCATGACCCTTGTCTGTGCCTAGATTTGGTTATCATCGTCAGAGCAGGCCTTTACCTTCAAAAAAGGACCCAGATAACATAGCACCTATGAAAATATCAGATACCCAAAATAATTAAGAACTCTTTACAAACACCAACAATCCAGTAAAACTATGCCTATTTAATAGAGTGGTAAATAATATTTGTTTGGTTTTTTTTTCTTCTTTAATATACCTTGGACATACAGCTTTTGGGCCTGTGTACCGATGTTCACGTAAAACAAAATTCATGCTTGTAACTTCGGTCACCTTTTGTTGCTATAGTAAAACAGATGGTAATCCATGTGCAGACATTCATGCTTGTACAAACGGTCACCTTCTGTAGATGGTAACCCACGGTGCCCTATAGAACTTGGCACTGGTCTCTACCTCTGCAACAGAGATGTCAGAACTTGGCATCAGTTCTACGTCTGCAGTGTGGATGTTAGAACTCCCCATGCAGAGATTTATTTTCTCTTCTCTTTCTCGATTTGGTTAGTTTAACTTGGGTAGTATTCTAATTACATGGGAAACCCCAGATGGTATTCATGCCAACTATAGAAAATTAGGAAAAATCGATTGGAAGAAGGGTAAGTTAAGGGAAAATTAAAATATGAATAAAGGCAGGAAGTAAGAAGGATGCATAAAAAGGAAAGGATGATATAGTTAAATTAACATTAAATGTAAACAATATTTTGAATGAGAGCAGAGGTTTGGTGGTAACTGATTGGTGTAAGAAAGTGAACATGAAGGTTGTGTTTATTGCATACAGGGTGTGTAAAAAATATAGGTTCATAGGTAAGTACTAGGTTATCTGCCCTTGTAGCCAGTTTCCCCTTTTGTGCTTAAATTAACCTATCCCACTTGGTGTTAAATTGGCCTCACCCATCCCATGATCGATAATTGTAAATTACCCCTAGTAAGAATAACTGGGATCATACCATAGATAATATGAGGGGACCCATGCATGGAATGAAGCATTTAGGAGTTGCCTCTGTCAATTAGTAGACAGGGAGCAGTCCTGGGGTAAGTTTTCTGTTTCCCATCCATAGATCCAAGTTGTGCTTGAATATGAACAGGGGGAAGCTTTGTTTTATGTTTATAGGGATTTTTTTTCAGAGAAGCAGCATTCTCTGTGAGATAAACCTGTCCTTCCATAACATTCTGTTGATGCTGCAGAAGACGTTTAAATCCCTTGACTGAGTATTTCTGATGCCATTTGACTTGCTGGTGTACAGTAAATCCGTCACTATTTGTTCAGAGAATGCCTTTTATGTCAGACACAGGTCACCTCTTGGCAGTCTGTAGGATATGAAGTATAGTGACAGGGCTTGGTTTAAATCCCTTGACTGACTATTTCTGATGCCATTTGCCTTACTGATGTACAGTAAATCCTTCAGTGTTTGGTCAGAGGATACCTTGTATGCCATTCACAGGTCACCCCTTGGCATTCTGTAGGATACCAAGTATAGCGACAGGGCTTTGAGTCAGTCTATGTAGGACATATTGCTTAGACCTTGTATCCATTTACTGAGGCATCTCTGTGGATTTCCAGTTGTTGCTTGTGTCTGGACAGATTCATGCCAAAGGGGGACATTATACTAAATGATTGGTCTAATGAGGGCTGAGTAGAAGGGGGCAGTGACATTCGTAGATGTAGACGCAGTCTGTTTAGGTCACTGTCCACATAAGTTCACAAATCCCAAACAACTGGGTCAGTTCTTGGGGGCTTATTGTCAATGTGGTAGTTCCCCAGGGTTCCAAAGGATACAATAATGCTTTTTTTGGCATTTAGTTTCACATTGTGATTTTGACACCAGTTATTTATGTGGTACAAATAAATCATTTGGGGTGTATATATGCTTCCATTTAAAATGGAAAAAGTGTTATTAGGGACATTTTTTAGATTGTCTTGATTTTTTTGTGGGTGTAGCTGTTTTTGTTGTATCTGAGTTTATGTATGTTTGTGTGCACTGTATGTGAAGTTTCTTTATTATCTTGTGTGCAATGGGCTGAGTTTATAATGATTGATTATGTGCTTAAATGCTTTTTAATATGCATAAACCTCTGATAAAATAAAAAAAATATTTACACCCTGTACCTGATGTGCGTGTGCATGTGAAAAGGGGGAGAATCCTGAAGAATGTCTAGATTTTTGCCTCATGTTTTTGGTGCTTTGCTTAATATTTTGGTCAGGACCCAATAAAATGTGCAGTTTTCCAGCAAATAACAGTAGATTGTGTTTCACAGTTCATTTTATTCTAGCAGTTTTTGGTGTATAAACACAGTATTTAGTATTTGCCTCAGAATTTGGGTCTTTTGTAGTGGAGCTGTGTTTAGGAGCATAACTTGCTTTGATACACAACAAATGGAGCAAAGTGACAACAAATGAAAGTAATACACTGTAGGAGTAGGAATCCCAGTGATCAGCTAGGGGAAATGGTGCTGGACTTGGGAACAAAAGAAAGGGACCTGAGAATTATTAACTATGATGAAGTTAGGTAAACCACCATTAAAATTTGTTGTCTGGCAATATAAAACATAGGATTAAGGCTTTGAGCTGTGAATGAGTTTCATTGTATAGTCCCAGGTTTGATTCCCAGAGTTTCCACTTGCATAATATGTGATTCTGAGCAAATCAGCACCAGACCAGTCCTCTTGTTTATCCCCTGAAATCTGCTAGATCTCGTCTAGTAAGCATTCAATTCAAATCAAATACCTAGGACAGAGTTAATATGTTCTGGACCTAAAGTATACTCAAAGGAAGGTTAGGGGCAAAAGTCCAGGCAAAGGAATAACATGACTAATTGAGGGGAACTAGCTCAGAACAAAGAGGAAGAAGAATTACTTTACAGAAAGAGTGGTAAGGGTGTGAGTTCTTCTACTTGAATGGGCAGTATGCTTTAAGCTGATTGATACTGTACAATGAAGGTGCAAGTGGAGATATAAAGTCAGTCTTGAGGCTGTTGAGGCCGTTACAATTTTTTGTGCACTAGACAGGCTGTTACATTTTTTCTGTGTGTGTGTGTGTGTGTGTGTGTGTGTGTGTGTGTGTGTGTGTGTGTGTGTGTGTGTGTGTGTGTGTGTGTGTGTGTGTGTGTGTGTGTGTGTGTGTATGTATACTAGACAGGCTTTGTAGCCGCCTTCTGCTACCTCCATGCATAAGTAATAAATTCATTTCTTATCATAGCTCTTGGGAGTAAACATGCTTCAGCCTAACATGAGTAAAATGAATCCATTGTATCAAGTGTTTTCACTCACCAGGTATTAAGGAGATCTGGATTTCCCCTTGCATATGCATGAGGAAATGTTTTCTTGTTCTGTGTATTATTACCTTATAGGAGAAAAATGTAGCAATGAAGTTTTGTTGCAATCTGGAATTCTTTTATAAAGCTGACAACAAAATCAGGTTTTATCTGCCAGTAGCACACCTCAATGTCATAATTAAGTAACAGTTTTCAAACCTTATGTAGAACAAGAGTGCCCCTATTTATTGGTATAAGTTTTGATGCTCAGCTGAATTCATGGTTCATAAACTGCAGCTCATAGCACTACAAAAGCAGTTGTCCTAAATCATATGGCAAAGTAGTGCATTCCTGCTTTACTGGCAGTTCTAAGACAAAGAGAGAGCAAACATTTGCTGTTAAATCATTTCTTTCAAGTAGAAAGCATTTTGAAAACATCCAGTGATGGTAGCGTCAAGGAATACTTGAACTTGTACGTTGCTTTGGACTGTACACGTAACATATATGGGAATATATCTTCATTTTTTTCTTGTACATTCATTAGTGTGTCTTGTGCACAGAACTGAAACATCTGTTGAAAAAAGTCCACATTTATGTACATCTGAAAACCATATTCATTCAGATTTTTCAATACACATCCAGCTTTCCAGTAATTATAATGTAATTCAGTATATTATGAAACCACATGAAAGCATTAGAATATATGATTTGTGGTCCCCTACCATCCAGAGGATGCCAAACTGCTTCCGAACACTACAGAGTTGTACAGAAAGACCACTGTATATACACTGCCAGGTGGTATCTATAATTATACATGTCACCAGTCAATATTAAACCATTTTCTGCCTACAAAAATGCCACCCACTGTTGACAAGGCATAATATCCAATAGATGCTCCTTCATTTACTGTTATAAAAGGACTGCAGGGGTATAGTGACTCAGTCTTTACCAGCTGTAGAA
This sequence comes from Protopterus annectens, assembly GCF_019279795.1. Classification (NCBI taxonomy): domain Eukaryota; kingdom Metazoa; phylum Chordata; order Ceratodontiformes; family Protopteridae; genus Protopterus; species Protopterus annectens. The sequence continues at coordinate 160,898,901 of NC_056739.1, forward strand.
TGGAATTGCTCAGAAAAATAAAATCTAGTCTCCCGAGCCTGGCAGATTAAACCATTTATTCAAGAAGCATCATGTAGATATACTTTCACTGAGAATTAAAGGCTTTATCGAGTGGCGTTTGAAACACATGCATAGGGCGTGCCTTTGTTGAAGGTGGGGCATCGAGCTGGCACCTCAGTACCGTAAAAATCTACTGCCAATCATTAGCGGACTGGAGTTCCACTGTGGCGAACCCTGACTGGGAAAAGCCAAAAAAAGAACAACAACATCATGTCAAAACCTGGTTCTGACTCAACTCTTTTTAATTAAATTTACAGGTTACATCCAGGTGCACTGAGTAAGTGTCTACTCCATTAAACTCTATACATCCACAGATATCAACCACAAATTATTATAAAAATAGCAGAATATGCATATATAACCTGAAAAATTAACCTTTATACATAAGACTTTATTAAACTAGTCGGCCTATAAGAGTGGCTTTAAAACAAATCTGCCATTCTAAAGTAGCACTTAAATTTGCTTTTGCTGCCATTTGTCAGTCAATGCCCATTATTTTGCATAAGTTCTAAAGCTTTTTAAATTGCCCTTTAATCCTCTTAGCATCGTTCTGGAAGTGAGTTATCTCTAAGTAATAATACCGTTGAAAAGTACCAGTGATTCATGCAGTAGTTTCATTACTTTTTCTTTTTGTTAGTAATTGCAAGGCGAGATTGCATTGGTTTGGACATGTGCTCAGGAGGGATGCTGGGTATATTGGGAAAAGGATGCTAAGGATGGAGCTGCCAGGTAAGAGGAAAAGAGGAAGGCCTAAGATAAGGTTTATGGATGTGGTGAGAGAGGACATGCAGGTGGTTGGTGTGAAAGAGCATGATGCAGAGGACAGGAAGAAATGGAAACAGGTGATCCGCTGTGGCAACCCCTAATGGGAACAGCCGAAAGAAGATGATGATGATGATGATGTTAGTAATTGTAATTCATATGTGTTGTTGTCGTTTGAGTAGTTTTCCTGCTGTCACCATTATAACCACCAGGTCACTTACATGTTTACTGACTCCCATCAGGAACTTGTTCGTTTGTATCTGAGCTCAGCTGCATGATGGTACGTATGCCTGTCCTGAATTTTTGTAGTTCCTCTCTTCGTTGTTTTTCAGTCTCATTGGTATTTTAGTTCTGAGGGCATAGACAGCTGTGTAATAATTAACTGCAGCCGGTGTGCAGGACAGGTTCCAATTAAGAGATGCTCATTTTACACAAAAGTCCCACCATCTTTCTAAATAGTAATCTGTCTGGCAAAAGTTGTAAAGACCTAAGTATTTTGTCATACTTATTTCCCATTAACAGATAACCTTATAATACTCAAGTCCTGCTAAGACTACAAATGTGAATGGCTGAGGAAAGTATATCATGCAGTTATAGCAAACACCTGTATTACACTGACCACACACATGCTGCTTCCACACAGCTTTTAACTTCCTTTAAGCCTCATCCACCAGTACAAACTACACCAGTGAGGGCTTTTTTTCCCGGTTACTACTTTCATTTTTAATGTCATTTTTCCCCAGGAAGGAAAATAAATGGTAGCTGCACAAGGGCTAATCCTAAGATCATTATAACTTACACGCTTCTTGTCAAGGCCCTCATAATTGTCTACTTGGAATTCTCTGGGGAATGGTTAGACAAGGTAATGAACATGGTTTTCCATGTATTTTTGAAAATGTTAGTGCCGCTGTATGCCAAAGCAACCAGACTGCAGAAAAAGGACTTGCAACAGTTGAGCACATAAAGAAGCTGTGAATCGAAAATGGAATGGATACTGTCGCATCCTAGTCAGTATGGAGTAACATGATATAAAAAGGAAGGGTAAGACTCAAGAGTCAAGAGTAGAAAATACCAGAAAACTGAAGCGGAGGCCAGCATGATTTACTTTTTTCTGCACTGTTTTCTAAGCAGCAGGCCATGAGAGAAATCTGACCTTAAGCAGGCCTAAGCACTACAGGTATGTTTATTTTTATATAATTTTTGATGAAAGAAACTGAACTATGAACACTTTCTGCTGAGCTGCTTGTTGCATGACACTTCTGAAACTTAAGAAATGTGATTGCACAATTAATTCACTGAATAGTTTACAAGAGAAGTATTATATAACTGGGACTCTACAGTTCAATGATAAACCTAATTTCAAATATAAGTACTTAATAAATCTAAGCAACTCTCCATCTTTAGTATTTTCATTTGTAATCAAAGAGTTATGCTCTGCGCCAGGTAACTGCCAATATTCAGCAAAACCACTGACAGTTATCAAAGATTAGCCTTGCCAAATGATAAAAATTCATGAAGCAAAAATACATTGAATGTACATAAAGTAGCCAGGTATTGGACATACTGTGCCCTGTACAAACTGATTAGTCAAAACAACAGCAAAAAGACGGTGTTGTTAAATATCTGATGCCCTTATTTTATGCAGAACAAATGATCGACATAAAGGAAGACATACCTAGAGCAGGGCAAAAGTGGCAGCTGCCCTGAGTTCAAGCTGTTAGGGGGTGCAGTCAGCACTGTAGTAGCTGCCCTGACATCAAGCTGTTAGGGGGTGCAATCAGCACTGTAGTAGCTGCCCTGAGATCAAGCTGTTAGGGGGTGCAGTCAGCACTGTAGTAGCTGCCCTGAGATCAAGCTGTTAGTGGGTGCAGTCAGCACTGTAATGGCTGCCCTGAGATCAAACTGTTAGGGGGTGCAATCAGCACTGTCGTAGCTGCCCTGAGATCAAGTTGTTAGAGGGTGCAGTCAACGCTGTAGTAGCTGCCCTAAAATCAAGCTGTTAGAGGTTGCAGTCAGCACTGTAGTAGCTGCCCTGACATCAAGCTGTTAGGGAGTGCAGTCAGTACTGTAGTAGCAGCCCTGAGATCAAGCTGTTAGGGGGTGCAGTCAACACTGTAGTAGCTGCCCTGACATCAAGCTGTTAGGGGGTGCAGTCAACGCTGTAGATGAGGTACCTACCGATCAGTCTCTCTAAGCCAGAAGCACAATCACTTAAAAATGAGTGTGAATGCTGATGCCCGAACTATGTGTGTGTATGTGTGTGTGTGTGTGTGTGTGTGTGTGTGTGTGTGTGTGTGTGTGTGTGTGTGTGTGTGTGTGTGTGTGTGTGTGTGTGTGTGTGTGTGTGTGTGTGTGTGTGTGTGAGAGTTTTCTGTAGCTAGGATTTGCTACAGTTTCCATAATAAAGATGAACAGTAATGAACTAGCCATGTAAAAACATGATAAGCCGCCTTGTTTTGTAACTTCAGCTGCTTTCATGAGAGTTCATGATCAGAAAAGACAGTTAGCAATCGCATTGCTGTTTATTTAAAATGTGCCCTCTCAGTTGTTTGCCATTACTTCTTGCAAGTAGCTCTGATATCAACAAACCATGACTAGAAATATGGTATGCTCTTTAGAGGCTGAACATTTGCTTCTACTGGAAATTCCTAACATGTATGATTTACAGATATAAAATAAAATCAGTTTATTGTGATGAAATAGAAAAAATAATTATTGTATATATTTTGGCTGCATGGAACAATCCTTATCAAGTCCTCTGCCTTTAGTAAGTTATAGGATCACATGTACAAGTAGAGTCTGGAATAGCACACTCTTGTAGCAGGCATCTGTGCACCCTCTTTGAATTAATTCTCAGAGTTCTTTATAATTAAAAGTAGATAACTAGTAATAAGATCATCACCCTGTCTCTTCTGCTATAAAAGCTGGCATTACTCTTCTATTGATGACATCACAGTTTGCATGTGCCATCACAGTTTGCATGGAAATAAAATGGTGCCACCCAGGAGGGAACTACATTGTTAGGTGTAACCAAGCCTTCAAAACCCAGTGCCATCTACATCAGTTCTAGTCAAAGTGTGGTCCTCAAACTGTTATTTTATTTTTTAATAAAAAAATGCAGCATTTCTTTACTTAAATAAAATATAGACAACCCATGGAACTCCTTAGCCAGGGTTTCAGCTCCGAACAAGGGAGGTGAGTGGGTAAATGTATTGACCTTTGAGAGATAATTGCACTTAAACAATGATTTTTATGGCTTTTTATTTCTTGCTGTAGCAGAAAGCCTTAAAAATATAGAAGGGACTAGATGGTCACTGACTGGCTTGCTGAGGAACCAGTTTCTGGTGCATGTGATAATTTGTTTTCATTATTATCGATAGTGGATTTACCAGAGCAGCTAAGGACTTCAGATATTTTTCTGGTAAGTACTGAATTCATTAAATGACAGACATATGGGTTTCAAACTTCATATCCTTCAGAAAATGCAATGTAAGGTCTGTTATTATGGCAACTTTCAAGTACTGATTCTTCAACTGAGAGGGTAAGGGGCAGAGGGAGTTTAAAATGGGTTGTCCTGTACGTTCCTGATATCAGTGTATTGAAGAATGTTTTCTGACCATTATTTATTTATTTAATTGCAAGCAGATATTTGAGGTGCATATAGTCATACAAGTGGCTGTAACTGATGTGTGTGTGTGTGTGTGTGTGTGTGTGTGTGTGTGTGTGTGTGTGTGTGTGTGTGTGTGTGTGTGTGTGTGTGTGTTTGTGCAGGGGGCATTGCTGTCAAATATCCCCATCTTGCCTCATGTGTTGATGTGTTTCTCAAAAGATTTATAATATTCTGGTAAATTGTTGTGGATTTTAATAACTGATAATGAATGTTGCGCATTTCAGATTTTGTTTCTTTCGTAAAATGCTTGCAAATGTAAAATGTGTTATTCTACCAACTTTCTAAATATATAACAGCAATATTTAAAATCTGTCCATGATTTGGTTCTTTGTCCGTCATTATTTTGGGCTATAGGAGAAGACACATGATTTGTATATGTATGACACCAACAATTTTAAATATATGATTATGGCCAGTTGTTCTTTCACTTTAATCCCAATCTAACAGAGGGATACATAGGAAATGTCTATTATTTTTTGGGGAAAGGCGGGCAGACAGTGTTTCCAGGTATACCTTTTGTAAGCATCTGTCATCTTAGTTTATTGGGAAATGCTTTGTCAGTTTTGAAAATTAAATCTTGATCAGAGCTTATTTCTTCCTTAAAAGAAAATAAGACTGTACTTCTTTCCTTAGTCAAGATTTTTGTTAAGACCATTACTGAATCAAATGGTTGGGAAAATGCTCTAAAATGCAGTTCAGAGAATGTAGAGCCTATGGCTTTGGGTGGCCATTCTGCCTCCAGACCCCCAGCTTAATAGCTTAATTAATTTATTTCAATGCAATCTTAGTGTTCTAAGACAAAGATCAGAAACACAAGAAAAAAGTAATCTAAGTGGTGTGGTTTCTTCACTGCATATTTTTAAATAATGTAGTCTGTTTATTGCAGTTGTTTTACAAAAGTATGTGACATAATGGAAATAAAACTGGTCCTTCACCACAGATAGTTTGAAAAGTACTGATCTAGAGGCTTGTGACTGCCACTGCTGAATAAAACGGTACCAGGAGTACTTTGGGAATTGATACAACAGAACAACAATAAAAATAACCATATTTGTCTTACAGTATATGTTACATTATACAGTAACATGAAGAATACTATTTATTGAGGCTACCATATTTTTAAACACAACAAAAACTTTGATGGACGGCATAAACACTCTATAAAGTGTAACTAGAGGACCATTTCTGTCAGCACTCCTTTAGCTCCCTGTTAAACTACATGACAAGAAAGCTCAGGGTTTGCAGTACAACAGACCAGAATAAGATTATGCTGTAAACTTCATAGCCTGTGCGACTCTGGTACAAAGTAAGTGCAATTCCTATGTCTCAGTGCAAGTTAACATTTATCTTAAACAGAACCATAACTGCTATATAAAACATTTGTTATTATAAGAAAGACAGCAATAAATGAATTGTGGTTCAGATGCTTTATCTAAGGATTATTAAGTATAATAATTGTAAAACTATAGACTGACAGTTCAAGTACAACCTCCACTTAACGGATGACAGGATAATGTGTCATTGCCTATATGACTAAGCTGGAAATTCTCAAATGTCAGAACATAGTGCTTTTGTAAGTGACCTTTCCAAGCAGAAGCATGACAAAGATGAACTTTTCCTTGTCCTGGATTCTTTCAAAGTTTAACAATCAGTATCTTTATCATGTCTCAGTGACAGAAACTGTAGTAAATGTGATCCTGCTGCATTCAGTGTCTGCTGACTATCAGACAGAATTCTCTAGAGAAACATTTAATGTACCCAGAAGCATTTTACTTATCTGTACCTGTAGTTGCTAATATTTTGCTTATGTGGAGCTTTTCTCCCCGGGCCTCTACTGAAAATGGACATATATCCAGTTAGACTAGCCCAGTCAACAAATGTAAAATAAAATAAAATAAATAAATAAATTAAATCTGAGGACAGCGGATGATTTTCAGTAATAAGGTTTTGCAGAGGTGGCATGTAAAAGTTTCAAAACTGTAAGCGCGACCCCTTTGCAGCTATCCACAGACTTCGTTTAATTCCTTCAAGTTAAATCTCTAAGGTCACAAAGCAGGGTGTATCAGCTGATGCTGAAACAAATGTGGAGATGGCAGATCAAATAGCCTAGAAAAAAATAAAAAAATTGCTTTTATTACCAACAGCATTATACTGATCTAAAAATTAAATATAAGTAGCCAAGAATAACGCTTACATTCAATAAAGTATCTGATGTTTGAGCATGCCTACACTCAAGGCTGAGCGGCAGCACAAGTCATATCCTATCCATGTAAATTCATGCAGATTTCCTTTATTAAAAAATTATTTCTTTGCTCTTTTTTAGAATTTGAAACATTTGATAGTCAAAAGCAGATTCAAATGCTAGAATGCGTATGCGACTAGCAGTTGTTTTCCTATTCATATTAATTTGTCTTGGTACTTTTGCATTTGGGTTTTATTTTATCTTATTTTTACATATATTAACTGACTGAACAAACTGATTTATAGGTGACCTATTTCTTAGAGGAATAGCAGGCAAAACCAAGAAAGAGTACAATACAACCAAACAATGAGATACAGCACCTTTTTACCTCAGAAAGTCTCAGAGGCAGAGTTAATGGCTATGGACACTGAGAAGATTAGCCAAGTACAAGTAAACGTAAACAAACTACAAATAAATTATGAAATGTTGTCACAGCAAACACAAGCAGTACTTTTTGCACACCTGCATACAATGAGAATTGTAAGCTTAATACATCAATGCTATACATATGAAAACAAGACCATGACACAATCCAGTGTTGCGTTTATGATTTCAAGCGTTTCAAGTGGTTTATGTCTAACTAACTCAAAAGTCTAGAAAGGCAAGTGAGATTAACAAAGGTAACCATCAAAGCTGATAGACTCCCAGACTGACTGAAAACAATAGCAGACATCTGTATGGAAAATATAATTTTATGAAAATTCCTTTAATGCAGAAAGGTGTGTATTTAGTACAACTCTGGGGTCAGATAATACATATTGCATGATGTATGCAATGCAAAGCTTGAGTCAGATGATATGTCCTGATATATACAGTGCAAAGCTGGGGTCAGATGGCACATGCCATGATGTATGCAGTGCAAAGCTGGGGTCAAGTGACACATGTCTAGAATCCTATTCTGTAATAAGAGTCAGATCTAACATGTTATGATTAATCTTAGCTCTGAAGACAGTAACAGTGGCAGCAGATTCATCAGCTTTGGCACAGCAAAGTTATAGTCTAAGCAAGGGGCAAGTAGGAGGCCAGTTTGAGGAGGGAATGAATAAAGATGATTAGTGCTAGGTCCCATTTACTAATTATAATGTCCATTATATTGTTGTAAGATCTGGCAGCAAATACAATGCAAGCAGATGAATTTAGCCAAACTTAAAGCAGTTATATGGCAGTTAAAGTCAAAGTCACAAGATACAGCCATAAACAAGTTGAAACAGTCCCTAACATCTGGGCTGAGTATCTGGCATTTCCAGTTAATGCGAAGTTGATGCACACATTTCTTAATAGTTTGTTTAACATGCTCTAATATCATATAATAATTAAACAGCAAGTAAAATCATTGAAAGGCATTCATTTTATAACTACAAGCCAGACATTTGAGTGTTTGTTCTTGTTTTTTTTTTTCTTATCATTGTGTAGTAAAATGATAAGTTGTAGAGCAGCATGCATTTTGAATTTTAAAGTGAATTTGTTATCTATTAAAATGAAACAGACATTTATATTACAAGGGTATTGTAGTAAGTTCTGTATTAAAACCCCTCCCTTTAACCAACTGCTAGATGGAGGACATAGTTGCACAAAAGGTAGCATTACCACCTCCCAGCAAGAGATTTGCCAGATCAGTTGTTGGCTGGGGTGCCTTCTGTTTGGAGTCTTTATGTCAGGGATGCTCTGGTTTCCAGACCCAGATCATGGAAAAATGGAGCCCTAGGCAACATAACGGACCAAAGCCCCCCTCCCCCACAGCTATTCTAGTGTCCCATTACTTGTCTGTCTCTCCCCATTTACCATGAACACTGTTTAAACATGCCAGTGTGCAGACTGTTTTCTTCTTTACTTTTATAATGATTACAGACATTTGATTTAAAATCTTTTATTTCAAATGTTACAGCACCAACACTGGTAGCATTTGCTAAACAAAATAAAACAGTCTCACATTAAAAAACAGACGCAGCAGTAAACTTCGCTTCCCTTGAAACTCACATTAATTGAAAGTGCATTGACACTCACATTCATTGAAAATGCATTTGGCCAGTGACAGATTATATGTTCATTTATATCCTCAGACATCCACCCAAACCCAGCAATTAAAGTTACATTGTTGATTGTATCTGAAGAAGCCTACATGTCGTAGGTGAAAGCGCTTAACCTGTTCTCAGTTGTTGGAACATTTTACATTGTAGTTTTTATATTGCAATTTCACAAATGGAATTTTTATTGTAAAAATACGGCGAGTTTGTACTGCATTAAACGTTTGTTTTGGAGTCTGCACTGCGTTTCCTCTGTGCTTTCACGTTGTTTCACAGAGAAGATAGCGCAGTTGATTGCATCCTTCTCAGATGTCTCTGTCAAATAAAAGTAATAATGACCAAAGTCACAGATTTCAAATTTGTTTCACACAAAAATACACTAGTCAAAGTAGTCCAATTTAATTAAAATACATGCATGCATGCCTGCAAAGCCAGATTAAAGACTGCTTCAAAATGACTAAATAAGAGCATAAATTACTCTCAACCACACAGAGCCCCCCACCAGCAGTCATAGCCACTTTGATGATATTATACACCCCTTATTGTTATGAAGAAATAAATTCCATGAACTTTATTGATTACTTGAAATTGTAAAATGATCACTATCATCATACCATAAGATCCAGTCATCTGTAGCACAGTTTAAATAAAAGAGTATTTATGTGAGCATAAGAAATGTCAACCACCTGAAAACATATGCTAAGTCAATATGCACAATCTCTGCTGAGGGAAACCTCATGTTTATAATTCTACATTAAACAGAACTATTGCTAATGCAGAGGTTGCTGCTGCCAAACAACCTTGCATTTCAGTGCTTCATCTAGAAATGCAGTGCCTGCAGCCTTTGAAGAATAAATTGCCTATGTTGTTACATTTAAAATTGGTGTGCCGGTGATATTGCCATAACATTTCCTGAACTAAATCAGCTATGGAATAGGGAATGGCTGGCAATTAATGACAACAGGTTCATGGTTTCTAGGCACGCAGTTCTGGAGACCATTAAGGACCCTAGCCCAAATTCCCTGTTGCTCCAAAGCATTGTCTGGTTAAGTGATCTGCTCTTGTCACATAGTAGGTAATTGATGGTAGAATGATTCAAACCCTGCACCCTGGCCACTAGAATCAGTTCATTAACAGTCAGAACTTTAGTCCTCTTTATTAACTGCAAGAGTAATAGTTTTAAACTAAATAATGAAATCCTTTCCAATCCAAACTTACAGAAAAGACTGTATCACAGAAATATGCAACGATAACTACGTGAGACAGGACTGGTCATAACGACAAATAAAGTGGACTACAGGACATTGAAAATGTAAACCCCTCTGCAGTTGGTGGAGACTGCAAACACGGTAGTGAAAAAATGCATTACTAAAATGCAATGTGCTTAGAATATAATACACAATCCAGGCCAATTAATGAATTAATTTTTTTTATTTAGTACAAAAAGTAAAACATTGAAAAACAATATAAATGCTGTATCAGTTTTTATTCAGCAAGCCGCCAGACAGTGCTTTAGAGCAAAAGGGAATTTGGGATAGGGACCTTAATGGTCTCCAGGACTGCGTGCCTAGAAACGATAAACCTGTTGTCATCAAACATAGATCAGAAATATCACTGCCTACAACATACTATTTTTTTTTGGGGGGGGGGCTTACCAGCTTGTAGAACAACTACATCACATTTTTGACCTTCCTACATCTTCTCTGTCATCAGGAATAGTTATCTCATCTGACGTCAGTCAGTACAGGTCTAACCTACTTGAAGAATGGCTAATAATGCTATATTGTTGTAGCACATACCTCCAGAATCAGAGTCAGATTGTGAGCAAATGGGCCCTGTGCAGGGTAATGAATCAGGCACCCATCAGCCTTACCAATATACTAGCTGTCTCTCCTCAGTTACTATAAACACTGATCACACCTGTCAGTGTACAGACTATTTTCTTCTTTACTTTTACAATTATCACAAAGATTTGGATATCATTTAAAAATGTTATTTCAAATTTTACAGAATAAACAATAACAGACATTTTCTAAATGAAACAAAACACTCTCACGTTGTAATCACACTTAGTATGAGAAACAGTACATTTTTCTTCCCTTGAAATTCACATTTAGTGAAAATATATCTGACAACCCATTAAACTACAAGACATATTTATGCCAGCTGCCTAGGTCATCTAGAGCTGTATCAGGCCCTGCTGGTTTCTACTACATTCCAAAGACATGCAGTAGGTGGACTGGGGACTCTCAATTGTCTATAGGAATTCATGAGTAATATGGAGAAAAACACCTGGCAAACTACTTCCATTTTCTCCCAAATAGAGTATAGTGAAATACTAATTAGTGTCTATTTGAAGAGTGCCAGAATTCAAAAGACAAATGTGTAACACATTTGCAAACAGCCTGGGACAGACCACTGGACAGAAATGTCCCTTTTCAGAAGCAGCCCAGGAGTAGAGTCTAGTGAAGTAAACTAACAGCATCACAGAGAAGAAAAATGAAGGCTGAGGGAATCAAACCATGCACTACAGTAAGCAGCTCTTTAACAGGTCATACACTTACTCATCTGTACTAAGTGCTTGACAGACTGTTGTAGGCCAAACACACTGCATTTCACAGATGTGCCTGCAAAAAACAAGCTAAATAAAATGTATTCATAGTTAAAATATTAACATTAATCTAATAGGTTTAATACTGTCAAAATGTATTCACAGATAAATAATTAATACACTGTCAGCATTCAACAAAATAAGGAAACCAAGGATCACATCCAAATAACGTGGCTCATATGATGATGCTCCTGTTTACTACAATCAATTTTCTTCATTTACACTATAACTGCTCTGGTTCATGGGTAGTTACTATGCTTGCAGTCCAGGGGACAACTGAGGAGCCTAGCCCAAAATTTCCAGTTGCCCCAAAGCAAGTGACTTGCTCAAGGACAGTGCAGGGCATAAATATGCCACAAAATCAGTGATGTTTTACTGAAGACAGATATCTCTAAATCCTTTTAAAAGTTACCAAAACAACAGGTGTTGTATCAAAGTATATTTTATGACCACATAACTATGAAACTCTTAGGCTGCCATTGACAGACTGTAATCCTCAGTGAATTACCACCAACACAGAGACAAAAAAAGAAAGAAGTTAAAGAAGGCCTGGCAGTCAAGAATTAAGACTTTACTTCCCACAACTAAGGTTCAAGGTCTGAGCAAGTCACTTAATTAAACACCATCTAACTAAGGCATTTCACACACACACACACACACACACACACACACACACACACACACACACACACACACACACACACACATGCGTGCGTGTGCGAGCGACCACACACACACTCTTTGACAAAAATGTTTGGTATACCTGCTGCTGCAAAAAAATCCCAATTCTGTCTTACTTCAAAATTCTTCTGAAGGTGCTCTGCATGTGTCCACTTCATTCATGTCTCTTTTCTACCCACCCCAACTTGACTTTTTGTAAAAAATGAATATGTAATAAAAAATACAGACTTCTAATAATTAAAAAAATACAACATGGACTTAAAAAGTGATTGTTGCATGGCCAGGCCCTCTGCCAGCACAGGGCCTTGGCCAGTCGCCCAGTTCGTCTAGTATTGGATCAGACCCTGCTGGCTTTTACCACATTCCAAAGATTGCAGTAGGTGAACTGCAGACTCTAAATTGTCTACAGGAATTCATGTGTGATATGAAAGATATAGACCTGGCAACCTACTTCCATTTTCTCCCTTTGCCTTGTAAGCTCCACAGATAGGGGTGGCTGTCTGCAGAGTATCTTTCTCTAGGAGTCAGCTGCAACTTACAAGACAGAAAGAGAAAGATCTCAGTAGATATGGTATCACAACTCCCAAACGTCCCTGATTTTGCACACCAATCCAAATTTTGCCTAATATTTTCACCCTGTTCTTCATAAAATGTTTGATTTTCTGGTAAATTAATAAGGATTACAGTTAGTAATACAAGACATTAGAATTTCACAATTCTTATTCAGAAACCTCTTATCCTCTTAACTAAGTGAACTGGAGTAATATTTAGGAATCTGTACTGATTCTGGGCCATTGCTTTCCATTATTTTGACTTTATCCAGAATTCTTAATCAGAGACATTGAAAGCTATGTGCTTCAGTCAGTTACCTATCTTTACAGGGAACGCAGTAGCAATTTGGCTTCTCTGTCATGGAAGAAAGGTAGACTACCTGATTTCATAATTTCTTGAAGCTGACCCCCGTCCCCTCACACACAGTTGTGTGCACACACTCTACATTTATACAGCTTTATACCATTACTCACATCCTTCCTGTCACAAAAAGATAAAGCAGAATAGAACCCACCCCACCCCACCCTCGTGCTCCAACTTGGCCATAGATGTAGTTCTAGATTCTTCTGCTTGACCACTTCAGATTTTATGCCACTCTTTAATGCATTCCATTTACTGCATTCCTTCATCATTCAGACAGATCATCTAGAGGTCCTCCCTTGGTTATACTGTTAGTCTTCTATTCTGGTTTACTGCTTTGCTCCTTCTGTAGGTTTATCAGGGTGGCAGACCAGCACAGCAGTCTGCCCACTAATGGTGCCTTTAGGAACATAAGAACAATGTTAGGGAAGTGATCCCAAGGACCAAAGGATGCCTAGCCATACACACATTTAACTGTGATGTTTCCAACCCAACCTCTTTCATGCCTGCCAGAAGTGACAGGTGGATTATCTTCATTCATCTCAACAACTATATGAAATTGTAAGTGCTTTGTGATCAACCCTCATAAGTGAGATAACATCCTCACTATTTATATACACCAGCTCTTACATCACTGTATCTCAAGGAAAAGAAAAATTGCTAGAATACTGAAATTGTGTAAGTCCCATTATAAACAAACCCCCCCCATTAATATTTCCAAAACGTGCACGCTGATTGGTCAGCATGCATGTTGTAAATCAGACATAAACTAATGGAAAAAAGTCCGGTCGCCAGGACTTTTTCCATTAGTATGTCTTTTTTTACAGCAACGGAGAACACAAGATCCGCATTGCTTTTTACACACTGTCTCGCTATGTTAAAGGAGTTTAACATAGCGAGACAGCTTTAAAAAAAGTAACGGAGATCTTCCTTTCCCCGTTGCTTTTTTTTAAAGCTGTCTCGCTATGTTAAACTCCTTTAACATAGCGAGACACTTTGTAAAAAGCAACAGAGATTCTCCATTGCTTTTTTTAAAGCTGCCTAGCTATGTTAAACTACTTTAACATAGCAAGACAGTTTGTAAAAAGCAACAGAGATCTTGCTTTCTCCGTTGCTTCCACCCACAGCTTTGATGTACTGCGTAATCATACGCATGTGCAGTACATCAGAACTGCCGTAGAATACCAGACAGCTGCGGAAGGGCAACAAGGAGGCATTATACAATGCCATAATTTAAGAAAAGTAATTTTTTTTCTTCTTAAATAATGTCACTGTATAATAGCAATAACCCACTTCTGGGTGTGGATAATGCTGTATTTACCCACGGTTGTCTTTGTTTGGCCACTCGGGCTTCGGCCTCGTGACCAAACCACACCAACCGTGGGTAAATCCAGCATTACCCACAACCAGGCGTGGGTTATTGCTATATTATTCACACATTTGTGTATGTCTGACAGCGCAAATGGGAGCACCCATGCATGCACATGTGCAAACACAACACACGCGCGTGCACATACACACAGATATAAACACACACACACACACACACACACACACACACACACACACACACACTTAGAGTTATGTCTATGTCCATATGTGCCTATATACATGAAAATGAAATAATGGCTTTTTTTTAGTCTCAAAATCAAACTTGTCTTTTAATGTAGTCACACAGTCAAGCTCCTAACATAAGGGTACTGTTTTAGAGAAAGAACACTTTGGATCTGAAGAATAGATTGCTTTATAAGGAAACCCTATTTATTCTGAAATATGGAACATTGACAACTACTGACTGAAATGTAGAATGCAATGGGAAAATGTTATAATTTTATTAGTTCAATATATTGATTGGGTAAAGTTTTAATTGTTTATAATCATTTAATTGTTTGAATTATTTGGCTTTTATTGATTTTAGTATTTAAGGGAGAAGTTTAGTATGTGTTTTTAAACTCTTGAAAGGCCATAGGCTGTGGTGCTAGAGAGTATTTTATTCATGTTTTAATAAAATTTAATATTTTGCTGGCCTTTGTAGTGGTGTGTATGTGTGTGTATATATACACACACATATACATATATATATATATATATATATATATATATATATATATATAGACATTAGGTCTTATACATACAAGCTACTTATGCTGAGGTAAAGCAATGAAACCAACAACATGGTATTACAACTATTAGCTAAAGAGCTACCCGTATAGCACATATGTAAGGTCTGCTTATAGTGGCATGTATTCAGAAGTGAGATGGAACTAGCAGTGCAGTCAGCTGGTGAATAATGGAGAAATGACCTAGTTTCCTATCCTAGTTGTCATTGCTTCTGTGCTGCTGTTCTGACACCTAGTGGAGCACTTTAAAACTGCAGCAGCACTAACGAGTAAAGAGGGGGGTATTTGTATACCATATATGTGGGTGTGCATGCAATACTCTGCGTGCTTTTGTGCATAGCGTGGCTGATAACCTGTAAAAATGAAAGCCTGTTCTTTACCTGAACCTCCATCAGTAATGGTAGGGCAGGCTTCCTTGCCATTAGAAGGAGAGGTCTAGAAACCTTAACTGCTAAAAATAGCATATTGACAGTCCAGAAAGGTTGGTGCCCACAACTTGTCAGAAGGAGACCGTAAATTCTTGCCCTTGACTGGACAGTGAAAAGGCTGGAAGGTGAGAATCCTGACAGTCCAGGGGAATTACATGGTAGACTGTGGGCAGGAAGCACACACATATAAAAATAGCTTCATATTATAGCTTGCTATCTGTCCAGCACTATGTACAATGGCACGCTCTGCTATTATATCAGATTGTGAATAATTAATTCATTGAGACAGTTAGTCAAACTTGTTTTCTAATGTCTATAGAATCACTAAGAACCTCAGGGTAGAAATAAAGGACCACTCCCTATGCTTTCTCAGAGTGCTCCCCCACCTCAAAAAATGTGTATTCTTTGTGAAGACTGGTAATTACAACATTAAAGGACTCAGCATTCCCTAACTGAAATGTTGCATTTCAGAGGGCAGACTAAGAATACAGCTTTCTGAAGTCATGCTATCCTAATATCTGAAGGAGATGGAATGTTGTCTACAGGCTTCCTTACAATATGTTGAAAATACTATACTTCACCCATCATATCTAGGGTGTCTAACATTTCAATAAATTCATGCTGAGCATTAATGAATTTCCAGCTTTCCCTCAGTTTGAACTAACTGTGCAGTGGAGGTGGGTATACAGTTTGTAGATCCCATTAATGAAACGGGATCAAACTCAAAGCAGTTCCCTCTGCACTATTCATTGCAAATAAGTTGCTTTTTCTGTTTGCATGTACTGTGAAATTTCTGAAGTTGTACCTGTGGGTGAGCATTTTATGAGTGAACTGGTTAAAGAACAAGTAATAGGCCCATACCACTGAATTACATATAATACTGTCTGAAAGGCCAGAACAGATTTCATCAAACAGGTAAAGAAAATCCCTATGGCACATCACAGAAAGTGCTTAGAATGCATATATTATAGGTGTGTTTATACTTACTGCAGGTAATTATAGTTCAACCTACTTGTATTTATAGCAGTTTTGAATTATACTCCTATGATTGTGTCTCACACTGGAGTAACAGGATTGTTGCACTACACGTTTCACGGAATTCATTATAATATGACAGGAATTTCCTGTTTTGCTGTTTTGCTTTTTGCTCTATTAAATCACAGTCATTTTGTTTAAATTGTGTTAGAAAGCCTACACGCAGGAAGGGAAAGTCTACTACGTCCAAGACAAATACTTGTCATCGTTGTTTTTCAAACCTTAGTTTTTGCTTGCCTTGCCATTTAACTAAATGCATGTCAACCATCAATAATTTATAAAGTTTACAAAGATATACCCAAGTCTGTTTCCATTCCAATAGCATGTAAACATAAGAAGGCATCTGGAGAAAGGTCATTTCAACTCTGCTTATGTTGGCAGCTTGTTCTCCTATGTTCCAGCTATAGAAAACTCCCTGAAAACATTACAGAAGTTATAACTCCTTGCCTTAAGTTATAGTGTCTCTTTATTTTCCTTTTATTGTATGCACTGTTTCAAAAAGATAACTCCTGAGATATAAGTTGAAGTGAAATTTAGTTTTTTTTTTTTGCTTTGTAAGTAATTTTGTCAATTTTTTTCATTTATTATTCAATTGCCCACTTAATCCAGTGTATGGTTATGGGGAAGCCAGCTCCTATCCCTTTAATCAGCGGGCACAGGGCATAGAAATGTACCCTGATTGGGGAGCCAACCCATGGCAGGATGCATAAACATGATCCCTCTCACACATACAGGAAGCACACTTACAGGCAAATGCAGAGGAATGTCACGTCACCTATGGCTCAACTTTGGAATGTGGGAGGAAACTAGAGCACCCAGGGAAACCCTGGATGGACAATGGGATGGCATTCAGACTCCATAAAGAAGGCACTCCAACTGAGAACTAAACTATAGAACCAAATATAAAAAAGCAGCTCCACTAACCATGATGCCACTGTACCACCATTTGCAGGGTAATGCCACATGCAGAGGTTGTAGAACCTAAAACCCAGGTATGTAGAATGTCACCTGATCACAGATCATTACCTTTAGCATTAAACTATGATAGATACAAGACTACATCAGGGCTGTTCTAACCCACTGTGAACTGCATTCACTTCACATATGTTTTTTTAACTTTTACTCATTCATTAATTCATTTAGGTAAACCGTACTGGACGGAATTCATTTTCAGAGTCTACCTAATGAGAAAAAGTTGCAAAATGACATAGCAATACAACAAAATTCTACAATAGTATGTCAGCAATGCACCCATATACAAAATACACAAAATATATAAGCACCACACACAGCCTATACAAAATATGAGCCACGGTGGTACAGCGGTAGCATTGTCGCCTCACAGCAAGAGGTTCTCCCGTTTGATTCTCGACTGGAGTGCCTTCTGTGTGGAGTCTGCATGCCCTCCCCACGGTCGAGTGGCATTCGAAAGACATGCGTGGGCATGCCTTTGTTGAAGGTTGGGCATCGGGCTGGCACCTCAGCACCGTAAAAATCTACTGCCAAGCATTAGCGGACTGGAGTTCCACTGTGGCGACCCCTAACCGGGAAAAGCCGAAAGAACAACAACAACTTGCTCATTGTGTTTTACCCTGTAGCCTTCAGACAGAATGCTAAAATGACTGGTTAGGCAAGTTTTCCCAACTTAAATCTACAAAAGCTTCACAGGTCATAACAAGGCTTTGTGAGGAAACATGACTGTGTAGCAGTTTGTGGGAAGCAAGTTTCTTATGCCTATCCGGAAAGAATGAACTGCATATGGTATAACATGAGAAAACTACCTTAGAGCTTACCTCTTTTGCCTTGTATTCACTAAATATGTACTGCTCTCTCTTCAGTAATTACAAATGTGAAGCTACTTTCAGCACTGCAGCATGTAAACGATGGGAAAAACTACCTCGTCCTTCCTCATACTGTAAAAAAACACATTGAAACCTCATTTCACAACACAAAGAACTTCTTTCTTTAATTTGGCTGACACTGTAATATTTGTAATAGATTTTACATAAATTCCTGGTCTGTGGCTTAACAGTATTGTCTTTTTTTCTTTTTCTTTCTTTTTCTGTTTCTTTTTTTCTCAGTGTTAAATTTAGCTCCATAGAATAAGTTAATTTTATTTAGTAATCACTTCACATTTTCTTTCCTAACTCTATATATTTTTGATAAATAGCATAGGTGAGAAATGTTTTTGGTAGCTGAAATTCTGCCTTTAGTTATACCTGTATGCGTATTACCTTTTTCCAGAACTAATGCAGTATCTGTGTGATTTTCTTCTGTGCAATGTTTATTTAATATATTTTGCAGTATTCTGTGTTCAGTTGTCTGCTTATGTGAAGCTTATCTTCCAGAGACTACAATAATGGCTAACAAATGCCTGGCGTAACCAGTCAGGAGGAGAAGGAAACCACACTCACTACAATTCCAGTCTCACATAGACCTACCACGACAGCAAACCAAACACATAAACACACAAAAACATACTCGGAGGCTCTAAATAAAAATCTGCCTAAGCAGCAGAGACCTCCAAAGCAGACACCCAAGCAACCGCTACCCCAAAACAAAACAAGTGCAATACATAGCTCACAAAGCCAGTGTGCCGAACAGTCACAGCTCTTAAGGTTAAACAACTCACCTGATACACTTGTAATAGGTGACTCTATCGTCAGGCACACTGACGTCCCGCTCACCAGGCTGAACAAGGAGAAGGTCATGGTGAGCTGCCTGTTGGGCGCTAGGATCCACCACATAACACAAGCACTCAGGTCACTCCAAGGCAAGTACAAATATGACTCAGTCGTTGTCCATGCTGGTGTGAATGACCTGAGATGTACCTCCCTGGACTATATGAAAAGAGACATAGAGGAGCTCTCTGAGCATGTAGCCCAGGCCGGTATGACCCTGACCTTGAGTAGCATCTTACCCTCACCAAGAATGATGCCACAATATGATGACAAGATGATCAATTTCAACAATTGGCTTAGGTATTGGTGTCATTCAAAGGGGATCCAATGCCTGTCAGCCTGGGATGACATGCTTGACAAGCCACAATGCTTCGCTAGGGACGGCTTGCACCTGTCACCCCTGGGCTTTCTGATATTGGCAAAGGCTCTTGCCACCCCCATAGTGCCTTTTTTTAGACAAGGCTCAAAAGACAAACCCACCTCCATAGGTATCACAAGGGATAAGAAACTAAGAGTAATGCTACTCAATGCCAGAAGTCTAAACCTCAAGATGCATGCACTCAAAACCCTCCTTAGCATGGAGAACATTGATATCTGTGCAGTAACACAAACCTGGTTCAAGGCTCCCGAGAGCACCCCAGCACTACCAGGTTATACCTCATACCATGCTTTTTGGCCTCAAAACTTGGACCAAACCACAAAAGGAGGGGGAGTATCAATATTCATCAAAGATACCCACACCTCCAGGTTGGTGGCACAGCAAGAAGCATCAGAGACTATCCATGCGCAACTAACAGTGGGTAAAACTGCCTTCCAGTTTATAGCCTGCTACAGACCACCCTCCCAAACCCAGGAACCCCACAAGGCCTTCCTGAGAACACTGTAAAATATGAAGGTCTCTCCAAACACCATTATATTGTGCGACTTCAACTACCCAAACATAGACTGGGAGCATTACTCCAGCTCCAACACCCTAGCCCAAAGGTTCCTAGAATTTATAAACTCAAATGCTATGGAACAACTTGTTACCACTCCCACAAGAGGGGAAAACATACTGGACCTGATCATCACCAACATGGGGGCTCTGTGCTCCAGACCAGAAGTGTATCCCTCACTGGTAAGATCAGACCATAAACTAATCTCACTGGATATTCACATTCCGACCCCACCCCCTGCCCAGAAAACCACAGTGAAAAACTTCTCTAAAGCAAATTTCACACTCCTCAAAACCGAGGTGGAATCCTTCAAAGCCCCCGGGCCTGTGGAAAATATAGCCCAGACCACAGAATCCTTTATAAACGCATTCTATGAACACCTTCAGGAATGCATGGATCATGCAATCCCAAATAAAACCAAGACCCAATCCTCCAAAGGCAGGCGTCCTGTCTGGTGGGCCCCATCCATAAACAAACTATACAATAGAAGGAGGAGGAAGGTACTACATGATAGAGCAAAATCCCAAAAAGGGAAGGCATCTCTGATCAGTATTAGCAAAAAACTACGGGCACTCATAAAATCGTCTAAAGCAGCTTCGAGAGAAAAATTGCACAGGACACTAAGTATAATCCCAAGGCTTTCTTTAGTTATGTTAGGAAACTGGGTGGGAATTCCCAGATATGTTCAGAGTTAGCCCAAAATGACAAAAAGTACACCGAACCCACAGACATTGCCAACATCCTAGCTGACAGGTTCAGCGCAAACTCCCCCCCCCTTCCCCACCAAAAGAGCAAATATCTATCCCAGCAGAGTGCTGCCCCCCCTGACATCTCAGATGCTCTGGTAAGAGCCACCCTCTCCAAAGCAAAAAACACAGCATCAATGGGATAAGACGGTGTCCCGGGCTGTGTCCTACATGAACTCAAAGAAGAGCTAAACCCAAACATAAAACTACTGTTCAGTCTCAGCCTTACTACAGGATATGTACCCAAAGAGTGGCATACAGCAACAGTGGTTCCTCTCCACAAAGGTGGTGCCTCAACAGATCCTGGAAACTATCGCCCCATAAGCCTGACTAGCTTGGTCTGCAAAGCTATGGAAAGGATCATCATGGACCTCATAAATAAAGATATTGGGGACCTACAGACACTGGATCCTACCCATTTCGGCTTTGTTAAGGGCAGATCCTGCCTCTTAAACCTGGTTGATTTCTTTGAAACAGTCACCAAGGCCATTGACGAGGAGAAGGTGGTCCACACAGCCTACCTGGACCTCGCAAAAGCCTTCAATACAATACCCCACTCGGGCATTATAGATAAGCTCACCAGCTTAAATATAAACCCCTATGTCACTAGATCGGTTGCAAACTGGCTCAAGGACAGAACCCACATGGTTAGAATTGCTGGAGCAATGTCAGACTCCAACCAGTTACAAGTGGTGTCCCACAAGGCTCAGTCCTGGGACCTCTCTTGTTCAGTATATATTTCTCGGAGGCACAGGCCAACACGGAAGGACTGTGGCTGACCAAGTTCGCAGATGACTGCAAACTAGGCGCCATAATCGACTCTCCAGCCGACACAAGAATCCTACAAAAGGGCCTCATAGAAACAGACAACTGGTGCCAGAGCCATGGCCTCAAGCTAAACGCCAAAAAGTGTATAGTCATCCCCTTTGGCAAAAACAAAGTGCCCACAAATTACCACATAGGTGGTAATCCATTAAGTACGGAAGAAGTAATTAGGGACCTGGGGACCCAAGTTGATAGCAATCTCTCATTTGAAAACCACATGGCCAAAGTGGTTAGAAAAACATTTTATATAGCCCACCTAATCATGAAGGGATTCACATCTAGATCAGGGGAGGTCATCGTGCCTCTTTACTCATCCCTCATCAGGCCCATAATTGAGTACAATGCCCCTTTTGGGATGTACCTTACCAGACACCTGCAGCAACCCGAAAGACCCCAAAAGTACCTCACCAAGAGGATCAAAGGGCTCAAACAGATGCCATATGCTGCCCGGTTAAAGAAACTCTAGCTCTACTCAGTGGCATACCGCCTGCTCAGAGGCGATCTGTGCCTGACGTATAAAGCCATGTCCAACCCGGAATTAATGGACATGCTGCACCTCAGAAAATCCAAATCCCATCAAGCTACGCGCTCGAGAGACTTGAACCTCAGCACTGAAATAAATAGGACATGCTGGAGGGACAGATTCATAACCCAGAGGCTCCCTTCACTCTGGAATAAAATCCCAGTCCAGGTTAGGCAGAGTCCCTCATTGACTCTCTTCAAGAGGAATCTTGATGAGTGGATGGCAAATCGTAGGTTTACCCCGGGTATCACTTCTGTGTCACTGTTAGACAAAGGCACAGTATACTAACCTCAAAAAAGGGCATAGCAAAATTCATTTAAAATGGGTGGCGAAAGCCAAACACACTCTGGCTAGGCTTATAAATGCCCTAGGGCAGATAGCCTAGTATGAACCTATGAACCTATAATGTGTCTTGTCCAGTCGGAGTTTCCCAAACAAAATAAATAAATGCATACATAATTGTGGTGAAGGCATTTGTTAGCAATTATGATCAACAGAGGTGTAATGGCTAAAGTTCTGTGATGCTAGTAAGGTCACCATTGGCAAACTGACTTAAAAGAAGGGACCAGAAAAAACTGATCAACAAAGTAACCGTGATGGTTATTTCCAAGAATAAGAACATCTTGGCTAAAACAGAAATACTGGGACCATGCCATGGGGCCAGTTCTGGAAATATTGATCCCTAGTATGTGTCTGGGGGCTGGCAGATCCATATAGCTAAACCAAGCTCAGTCCAAACATGTTGTGTATAACTTCCAAGTGAGCTTATCATCTGCAAGGTGAAGGGCAGAGGTCAGATGCAACACCAATCAAGTGGCAAGCAGGAGTAGGAGGTTTCATTATGATAGACCAGACCCCGAGAACAGAATCTGTCTCTTGGAGAGGGAAGTGTCACCATATTGCTGAGGTATAAGCCAGACAACTTGTGTGTAAGATTGGGAAATATCAGGTAAATATAGTTAGTTGTCACTCTACACAGAAAATCAGTTATATAATCAGAATTCTCATTCAAGGTTAGATCTCTCTCTCCTGCTGTGTAGTTGTCCCTTTGGAGAGTCTCTGGTTGGGTTTGGGGATACTCATGGCCCTCCTGGCTGGGTGCAACAAGAATTGAGCATCTACCTCTTGATAAGAACATCTACTCAATGCATCTGCAACTTGCAGAAAGGAAAATTGTCTACTGGTTTTGTGCATGCACCAAGCAATAAATTCAGAATATTCTTTAGCCATGACTCTTGTATTGTTAGTCTGCAAATTTTAATGCTGCTCTGAAGTGTAAAAATAATCAGTTGTCAACACTGGTTCAGCTATTCATTGTAGTATGTAAAAATGTTGCCAATAGATGGGAGTTACATAGCCTAGAAAGTAACATATTTCTTACTATGAAACAAATAATAGGGTATAACCGTTGTATGCAGACCAATAACAAATAAACAACAGAAGATTGTTGGAGAATGACCTTGTAAAAACAAAAGCTTATTGATTTGTAAGATAAGAAAAGAACACTTATGTCTATGAAACGATTCTCTCCCAGAATAAGTAAGACAGTAAAGTATCTCACTTACCAAACCCTTCTCTCAATATTTGTTGGTTAGACCCTGTAAATAAAAATATAGTATTATGTACTTGTTTCATGTATTAACTAGATTAAATGCTTTTCATACTTGTGCACTGTTAACATAGACTTACTCTTCGTTGCAAAAGGAAGTGCATTGTCCTCTGTGCAAATGCACAGGATTTATTACAGACTACTTAAAATGTCTCTTGAGTTTCTATATCCCAGCATTACTCTCCTGACTTGTAGCTGCTACACATTATTGTGTATGTTGAAAGGAATCAATTCTATGTTTTGACAACTTTTTCCCTCTATACCTCCTCTTCCATATTCAACTTTAGTAACTAATTCTGCTATGAACAGATTCATAGTATCAGTTACGTGCATGATGTGGATATACCGATACAATACAGAGACATTTTATATATATATATATATATATATATATATATATATATATATATATATATGTGTGTGTGTGTGTGTGTGTGTGTATACACATACATATATACATATTTGTTGAGCAGAACAATCCAAATGGGTTGATAGACCTTTTTCAAAGAAGGGTCAGGGGAAATCTGTACATTAAAATAAGGTGTCAATTCACAATACCTCTGCCACCTTTTATCCGTACCACTGTCAGCCTCTCTTCCTTTAAAACCTTGCTTCACTCACACCTAACATCCCATTGGGAATGTTCCTGCTCCCATCCTACATAAATTCCCTTAGTAACTCACCTTGTCTCACCCTCCCTCCCTCTCTCCTTTCCCACCCCACTCTATCTACCTCCCTACCTCCTCCTTCATTATCTTCTCCTAACTTTTCCCTCTCTGCTCATCTCTGCATTAGCTCACTTCCCTAGTAAATCACCCACATGCAACCTATGTATTCCTGCATCTACTGTTATATATTTTCAGTAGGAACAAATATATTTGTAAATATCTACTTATGGTTTTAATTTCTGTTTTTGCATTTGTAGAAACTAACATATCTGTAAATATTACTTAAGGTTTTTATGATTTCTGTTTTTGTATTTTTATTAACTTGTACCCTCAAATACCATGTTTTTTACCTGTACTTCTGTATTACTATTCATTTGTTTATTATGTACATTGTCTTTATGGAGCTTTTCTCCACAGAACTCCATTGAAAATGGGCTCCTCTCGGCCCAGTGGACCATCCTGGCAAACAAACTGCAAATAAATGATACATAAATAAAATAAATAATAGATGCTCTGTATAACAATTTATAACAATGCATTACAATTCACAGTACACTAAAGACATTGTTTATCTTGGGTGCACTGAATAAACATTAACATTGCTCTGCTACAGGGAACATGTTTCCACTTTCAATACATGGAGAAGTCACACAAGGTGAAAAGGAAGATAAAAAAATGGAGTGATAAACTAGAAAAATATTTAAGCAATAATCCACAAATGGGTGTAGGTATATCAGGATTTACCCATGGTTGGTATTGTTTGATCATAAGGGCAAAAGCCCAAGTGATTAAACCAAGCCAGGTGTGGGTAAATCCTAATATACCCACACCCATGAGTGTGTTATTGCTATTTTACAATGACATTATTTAAGAAAGAAACTGCTTACCTATCTTAAGTAATGTCTTTGGTTAAGAGCGGCATAGTGTTCCTCTGTGTTGTTTCCTGTTCTTCTGTACTTTTTGATATACTGTGCATGCATATGGAAGTTATACTCCCATGCTTGCACAATACATCAGTGCTGTTGAAGGCAAGCAATGGAGAAAAGAGAATAGCTGTTGCTGTTTTGTTGTTTCATAGTTGTTGTTGAAGAACAGAAACAGAGAAAAGAGAATTGCGGTTGCTGTTTTATGTGGAAAACAGTAAAAGTATGAGGTAAAAATCTGGACAGTCTGCAAAGATTTCAACAGTTGAGAGGTACAAGAGTCTGCCAAGATTTATGGGAGGGACAGCACAAAAAAAAAAGAAAAGAGGTACATTTCTGGTTTTTATTTTTGAGAGCATACCTGATTTTTCTTCAGTTTTGCGCTGTCCCTCCTTAGCATATTCCAATAGAAACTTCTGACTGCTCAATGGTCCTTTAGTGGCCAGACTTTTTTCTGTTGGCATATGCTCAATTTACAATGGGCATGTTGGTTGAGCTGTCCAATCAGCGTGCTCATTTTTGAATAACAATGGCCTGTGATTGTATAATGAAGGATAAGGAAGAGTAATTAAACTAAACAGATAGTGGAGGAAAAGAAAGTAATTCCTTTATGTGAATTTAAGGAGCATGTTTGTGGGGTAGTTGAGTTTTTAAATCTCTGTTTGTGGAGGTAGTATGGAAACATCCACAGTTACGATCAAGATAGCATAAAGGCCGAGGGTAGTTACACTTAATGACTCATCTCTAATTTAGTATCATGGAGTCTCATTGTACTACAGATAAATGTTGGGGTGGTGGTGGTGGTGGGATAGACATGGCAAATGGGCCGTATTCCAAGATTAAATGGAGTAGTCATACCTCTGAATTTCTTTCCTCACGAAATCTGGACAAAGTCAAAAATTATGGGGAGACAAAGGAACAAAATCAAGGGTGATTTATAAATGTTACTCCAATTAACTTAAGAAGTTAATAGAACAACCTGGGTTTTCATCAACATGCATTTTCAGAACAATAAGAACAATGACATTTTAATGACTTTATCGAATGTAATCCTCAGTGATTTGCTAGAAAATCAAATATTTTACAAGGGACAGAGCAAAAAATATGAGGTAAATCAGGGATGTTCTCTAAAATCAAGGAGAATTGAGAGGTACAATCAGCCTCTTCACCAACAATAGGTGTACCTCCCATCTCACCAGATATACCTATAAGTAGTCTGTACAGCACCTGGTGTAACACCAGTAGAGTTATGCAGCATGAATTCATGAATCATGACCCCCCTCCATCCTATTTTATCTTTATGTTTTGCACAAGTGTGGAGTAACATGCTTGACCAAGGTGCAAAGGAATCAAAAAAAATGAGACACTGATAATTATTTAAAAATTACAAAAGTAAAAACAAGCTTAAATGGAAATGGCTTTATACAGGAAAGAAAATAAATTAATTTATTAAATTAAAACCTATGAAGGGAAATTAAATGATCACTGTAAACTAACCTTAAACTAAAGACCTATATCACAGGCAAATTTGTTATGAATGCACTGTTACAAGGACTTTGTTTGTCAAAACAAGTGACTGACTAAGGGTGTGAATAGAAATCTAGCATAAAATATGTGTGAGATATAAAAAACAGAAAATGCTACTCTCATACACCAGCTCCTGGATGGAGTAAATTGACATATCCAGACTGGGATGAATCCTCTTCCCATCCGGAACATATCAAAATATTTTACTATGGACCATATTTTATGCACAACTCCAATTTATCTCTTTGCTTATCAAAGGATATAACAGGAATATTTAAAACTCAAAATTTGAAATCCCCATGTCTTGAGACTAAAAATCATTTTCATATTCATTATCTGGGGGAGCCCCCCCCCACACACACACACACACACATACATTAACAATCACACCTCTCAACATTGAAGCAGAAGGACAGATTTTAAATATTTCTCTTAGAAACTAAGAAAGTGACTAGAATAAAAGAGTTTGCATTAACATGCATTTTATGAAGGATATTAAGTCTGAAACTCAAATGTATGTCATTATTTCATGACTTCATTCTTCAACAATTTGAAAGAAAGCCACAGATTTTATAAGGAACGGAGCAAAAATATGAGTGAAGAATATGGACATCCTGTGAAAAACTGGACAATTGATATGTATGCACATCAGTGATGCCTTCTTCAGCCTCTGAGCAAACATTACTACCTCTGAGTCATATTGCGTTGGAAGTGTGGGACTTCATATTAAAACTATTTGACAATTTCAAACCTTCAGGATTTGAATATTCATAATTCTACACTTGAAATGCCATTGTTTGATAGTGGTTTAGGTCTGGATCCATAAAAATAATTAATGTTGATACTGTACAAGCAGGATACTGCACTCACTGCCTTTGCTCATGAACACCGAAAGACCTACTGTCATGCCATGTGACACAGCTCAAAAGATTAAATGTGCTCCTATCCCTGTTATCACTGATCCCTCTTTTAACATTTTGCCTACACCCACCCCTCAAAGATACTTAGGAATCACATTAGATCCTTCTCTCGCTTTCTCATAGAAACCCAAGTCAACAAAATATTAGGACAACTTAAAGCAGCCCTTGCAATATCCAAGCTCCTCACTCCAGAAGACAGACATTCCATAATCATCAATGTACTCATTCCTAGGATTGAATACGGACTGACCCTCATCGTTTCAAACTCAGCTTCTAATACCAGATGATCACAAATCACCAATAAAATACTGCACTTTATAAACCTAGCTAATAATAGAGAACACCACTGCATTACAATAAAGAATGATAGAGGGCTGACAGTTTCAGCAAGAAATAAGATACTGCTTAATATCCTTACTTCCAAGCTCCTGAAATACTAGATACTGTCCTCCTTTAAAGACCAATAGTGATTGCAATTATACTTCTTAGAAATACAGACAAGGCTTAGTTAGCCAGAAACCTCTTTCCAAATTGGCCACTACTGAAAAAGCCTGATCTAAAAACACAACATCTGTTTGGAACAAACTCCCAGAAGAAAAAGACAGAGAACAAACTCACTTGTTTCAAACTACAACTAGCAAACGATCTGATAAAACAGAATGCCTGTAATTGCTTCAGAGATGTGTACCAGAAAGCACTTATATGGCAAGGAACAATTATGTATTCCATCTACTAATTTAATACTAATTCAGCCCTTATCATATTCATTGAAATGCTTCATTGGAACTGAACTGTAAACTAATTTGCTGTCAGTAATGAACTATACTGACCTGAAAATTTAAAATGATATGTTTCTAAATGAAAATTCAGTACTGTGCTATATCTACAATTATCTTTTTGTCAATGGCTATGTAAATTTCTGTATAAATAGTTATACATTCTGTTGCATGTTAGGTGTATTGTCTTGCCTCCCTGGCCCGGGTCATGATTGAAAAGGGCCCTTGGACCATTTTGCCTACTTGGTCAACATATGTTAAATAAATAAAATAAAAATAAATGAGTTTGATCATTTGTGAAAACAGTCTTTAGTACTTTTATGGATGCATGGTAGGTAAATGTTCTTTTTAGATTTCTTTGAGTTATTTCCTGGGTTGGTTAAGGGGAATATAGATTGGCTGTTGTAGGTCACGTGACAGTTAAGTATGACATTTAAATGTCTTGTTTTTATTATTCTTTGATATCTGAAGAAGTTTATGTATTACAAAACAAAAAACACTTCATTAAACAGTTTTTTTCTAACTCACACTTCGGTTCCCTCATTTTTTTCAGTTTTCAGTCTTTAGTACTTTAATATCCCTAGGTCTTTCATTATGTACACATCTCATGACAGAAGCTGCCCAGCTCACCCCTGCCTCATCCGCTGACTATGCGCCACAATACATTAGTTATACAGATCAGCCCTAACTACTCCACTATGTATGCACTTCATTTCAGGACAGGCATAGCTGGCTTTAGTAACATAACACCTGAGGCTACCCCCTGTAGTGATGATACCCTCCCCATCTCTTTATTTGAAGTGCAAACAAATAAATAAATAAATAAGTTCTGCTCATTGTACTGGCAGACTAAAACAGGTGGCCAGATACTTGCCCCCTCCCCCCTGCTCCAGCTCTTCAATGGAAGAGCAAAAAAAAAAAGTCCCCAATCATGTACCTGAGGCTCCTAAAATGCAGGAGCCAATCAGGTCCCATTTCTGTGCCCTGACCCTCCTTACTCAGATTTAAGTGTAAAAAAGCGACAGAGAAAAACAAATGTTTCTTTTATTTTTAAACTGTAGCAAACTACTTGCTACAAATGTCGCAGGCAGTTGCTACAGTGCAGACTACATACAGACACAGATGCATACAGCTACAGTACTCAGGTTTGACTGAAAATGCAATACTGGTTTTTAGGAGTCATTATGCACTAAGAGCGATCAGGATGATGGATGGATTGGATGGCCAATGCAATCGCTCCCCCTAACACTCTGTGCCTGGAGCAGCTGCCCCTTCATCCTGCCCTGGCTACCCTACTGAATTATGGTTGCTGTACTGCTCAGCTCTACCTCCCACACTGTGTGTATACTTCATTACCATAGCTGTTCAGTCATCCCTACCTCCTCTATGCATGCACTTTTTTATAGTGGCTGTACAGCTTGTCAAAGATTAGATGAGTCATTCACTGAACCTCATTTTCTGAATGTCAGGTTCTGTAAAGCTGCATTCAATAGTTCCTGTCTACAGTATGAATGTAGGACTGCTTAAATGTATACAATTCAACAATTTTTAATTATCAATGTGGCCTTTCTTCATTGTCCCTGTGGACTTAGTATGAAATATGGTATACTGGGCCAATACCACAACAGGCAGCTGGTTTGCCCCACACAAAAACATATTTTTCTTGTTTTCGCTTTTTTGTATAAGCTTTTTATTCTCCACATCTGTCAACTATTTGGCCTGCTACAAGGAATGTCTATTCAATTTGTTCCCTTTCAACATGATGGTCAATTGCGAAGTGGCCATCATCCAGGTGGCCATGGGGAGTTTTCAGTATATGGCCTAACTTCAGCCCTTTACGGCTGACACACACATCTGACTACATGAGTATCTGCTATACTTGATCCAAAAATTTATTACAAATGCAGTACGCGCTTTCGGCCGTGCATCCAGCCTTCTTCAGACAAAACAGATTGTAAATATGCAATCGTATATATATATATATATATATATATACATAAAACCCAACCTCTCAATTAATCAATTAACATTAATTGAAATTTAAAGTGCACTAGTAACAAACAATATGTAAAATATAAAATATATACATAAAAAAAATAATATTAAAATACTATCTATTATAAGCTTTTAATTAAGCAATTAAAACACAAGGTGATTTGCATTTTATGCAACCTGATAAGGGTGGGGGACTCGTTGTGATGAACTCTATGGATTATAATCAATTGCTTTTGAATATTTTATATGATGATGCTTATACTGAGGCTTCCTTGAATGAAATTAATATCTCTAACACTAGAATAGATTATTATTTAGAAGATATGCTATGGCAGAAACAAATTTCTAGAGAAGCTTTTATATATATGCATGTTCAAAATCCAAGAGTGCCTATTATTTTTGGTCTGCCAAAACTGCATAAAGATTTATATAATCCACCTTTGCGCCCTATTGTAGATGCAGGAGGTTCAAAAACGTATTTTATGGCTAAGTATATTGATATTCAATTGAAACATATTGTCAGTAATGTACATCATATTTGTCGTGATTCATGGGACTTTTTGTCCATGTTAAATAATTTACATTTAAATAATGTTGATAATATTACATTTATTACTGTGGATGTAAAAGATTTGTTTACAAGTATTCCCCATGATTTGGGCATAGCATGGTTTATAGATTTTATTACGGATATACAGCCCATTCCACAAGATGATGTAAATACAATAACACATTTACTGGAGTTAGTGTTAACAAATAATTATATATATCATGATGGACACTACTTCAAGCAAGTAAAAGGGGTCACAATGGGCTCCCCTGTAGCCACTTTGTATGCCAATATTGTTATGGCCACGTGGGAAATTAGATATTTGTTTCATTCGGAATATATGCAACATATTGATATGTATTGTCGATTTTTAGATGATCTTTTCTTTATATGGCATGGTCCTATACATATCATTGATGAATTTATTTATTATATTAATCATGTTACTGATTTTTTTAAATGTACTTATGAAATTTCTATTGATAGTATATCCTATTTGGATGTTTTAATAGCTAAAGATTGTACACACAATATGTTAAAAGCTAATATTTTTAGGAAATAAACTCATTCTAATAAGTATTTACATTTTACAAGCAATCATCCACTACATGTTAAAAAAGCTGTTTTAAAGGGACAATTGGTTCGTGCGGCCCGAATGGTATCTGGCTAAGATTAATTTATATATGAATGTCAATATATTATGAAAATGTTTGCTAACAGAGATTATCCGGCATATTTTATCCAAGATATATTTCATGAAGTTAAACATAAGAGATGTTCAGGTTTTTATAAACCATTACTTGAAATTTATAATTCATCTGATTTGCAACATGTAAATACTGTGGATACAACAATTGCTCCTGCACCTAAAAAACTTGATACTGATATCTTAAGTGGTAGCAATGATGCAATGCAGAATAATCAGGGGGATTTTAATAAGGTGTCATTTATTACTACGTTTACACATGACTCTGATTGTATTTGGATGTTGTTAAAGAAAAACTGAGCATTTATAAAAAAATGATTTATCTTTGTTTAATATTCTGGGTGCACAGCCTACAGTAATTTATAAAAGAGATCACAATCTTAAGGATTGGTGTAATAAAAATTCCAAATTTTCTAATACTTTACAGCATAGGGCAGGCACTATGAGAAAATGTAATATGTGCGCTTATTGCACATACATCTTAGAGGCAGATCAGATTAGTATTAGAGATGTTTTGATAAAAGCAAGAAACATATATAATTGTAATACAGTAGGCGTGGTATATGCAGCTCTATGCTCATGTTGTGAAGCTTATTATATAGGCAAAATGGAGTGAAAATTACGACAGCGTATATATGAGCACTCATATGAAATTAAAAAAAGTTCACATAATAATGCATTATATAGGCACCTGATGCATAATCCAACACATTCGTTTAAATTCTTCATACTAGAGCAGGTATTGCCATCACCTAGGAAAGGCCCTTGGAAAATTATTTTAGAGTCTAAGGAATATTGGTGGCAGGTATTTTTAGATGCCACACAGTTCCCAGGGCTAAATGATACTGTTTCGCTTTCCAGTGTTTTAAAATTAAAAGCTTATAATAGATATTATTTTAATATTTTTTTTTTTATGTATATATTTTATATTTTACATATTGTTTGTTACTAGTGTACTTTAAATATCAATTAATGTTAATTGATTAATTGAGAGGTTGGGTTTTATGTATATATATATATATATATATATATATATATATATATATATACGATTGCATATTTACAATCTGTTTTGTCTGAAGAAGGCTGGATGCATGGCCGAAAGCGCTTACTGGATTTGTAATAAATTTTTGGATCATCTGCCGTATTCGTTGGATTGTTATTGAACTGCTCATTTATTTTATTGGTCTGTGATATTGTTTAGTTTGTTATCTGCTATATCTTTCTGTACAAAGGCAGTGAAGACTCATGCATGAAAAGCTTAATGCAGCCAAATAAATATTTTCAGCCCATTCACTGCATGTTGTACTCCTATCCTGCAGTGAGTGTAAGCACTGCAGAAGATAACACCAACTTCCTGGATGGGTGAGCTGGCATTGACTGCTCTGTCCCACCCTCCCCTCCCAAGTCTTATAGCACTTGGGTCACGGATAGATCCCAGATCATCTGCACTTCAGTCATTGTTCTATCTCTGTGACATGGGTCACAGATCCCAGGTCATCTGCATTTCAGTCATTGTTCTATCTCTGTGACTTGGGTCATGGATAGATCCTAGGTCATCTGCATTTCAGTCATTGTTCTATCTCTGTGACATGGGTCACGGATAGATCCCAGGTCAATATGCATTTCAGTCATTGTTCTATCTCTGTGACATGGGTCATGAATAGATCCCAGGTCATCTGCATTTCAGTCATTGTTCTATCTCTGTGACATAGGTCACAGATAGATCCCAAGTTGTCTGCATTTCAGTCATTGTTCTATCTCTGTGACATGGGTCACAGATAGATCCCAGGATGTCTGCATTTCTGTCATTGTTCTATCTCTGTGACATGGGTCATGGATAGATCCCAAGTTGTCTGTATTTCAGTCATTGTTCTATCTCTGTGACATGGGTCATGGATAGATCCCAAGTTGTCTGCATTTCAGTCATTGTTGTGTGTGTGTGTGTGTGTGTGTGTGTGTGTGTGTGTGTGTGTGTGTGTGTGTGTGTGTGTGTGTGTGTGTGTGTGTGTGTGTGTGTGTGTGTGTGTGTGTGTGTGTGTGTGTGTGTGTGTACATACTACACTGACTGGACACCAGTGGATCAACCCACACCCCACTGACTACAAAAACCAATAATAAAAAATCACTTTAAACAAATAAAAACAAAAAAAACCCAAACAACAAAGCTGCGTTTTGTGCACCATCATGTGCCCCGGCAAAACCCCCTGCCAAGTACCTACAAACCCCCTAATTATATAATATTGCTCAACCCCCTCCAAAACATGGGAAAATGGCATATTGCTCCACCTCACCACTCACAACCACAGGTTTACCCAATGCAATACTAACATAAAGGTATATTATAGTGTGTGTGTGTGTGTGTGTGTGTGTGTGTGTGTGTGTGTGTGTGTGTGTGTGTGTGTGTGTGTGTGTGTGTGTGTGTGTGTGTGTGTGTGTGTGTTTTGTGATAGCCTACTGGTTTTATGGTTCTATCTTAATACCGATGGTATTTTTTTTCAGGGTACATTTCAAACTAGTAAGCCCAAATCAAAATCGAATCAGCAAAAGAGGTAACAAATCAGAATTCAAAAGAAGACAAGAAAAAGATGAAATCTTTCAACAAAGAAGAAAAAGCATCAGGAAATTGAATCATATCAAATTTAAATTTTATTTATTTAGCCAGTGTATTTTTTTTAGTTTTAACCAATTTATTTTAGATTTAATTATTTATGTTCATCTAAGTTTAATTTGAAACCAAAACAAAAAAAAGAAAAACAAAAAAAAGAAAAGAAGAGCCCAAAGTAGTTTATTCATCAAAGCTTGAAACAAAGTGAACATACAGCGATTAACTACAATGAAAGACAATGCTGTTTTCAAAGACTCATCTCATCATCACACCATTAACAAATCAGTATCAATTTATATAATACTTGAATAAAAGAGAGCCCAACAACCATAGGTCAAACAACTAATTGCTTGATTGCATAATAAAATCTTAAAGTCGTAGTCATTAAAACTTGTAGCTTGAATGCAAACACATTACTTAGTACAAATAAAAAACCATTACAAGGTAAACATGTACATAAACAAAAAAGTAATTTAAAACTTCATAATCCACCATAAACAAAACTAACCTATGAACCTAAAATAATTAATTAATAATTTGTAATTGATAATTTACAACTTGGCATTCCTCAATTTTAAAACGGGCATAATGGATAGCGTGTCATTGAGCCCTGGATGTCTGGATGCATCCAGCATTATCTGCCAAAAGAGCTCTCGCTATTTGAACTTTGCTTCCCACATGCCACCCCTAATATCTTTGGGAACAACTTCCAACACGAAAAATGTGAATATTGCATTTGCACAAACTAGTTTGTGACAAAAAAGTGCATTATTTTTATTTGCTTTACTGATTTCATAAAAGTGTTCATAAATCCGTGTTTTAAGTTTTCTTTCTGTTTTCCCTAGGTAAAAAGAATGACATAATTTACATAGGGCAAGGTAGACCAATCCACTAGTATGACAATTTGAGAAACAATTGCTTGTTATAATTCTGTTTCTAGATGAAATTTTGATCTGAGACGCATTGTGTATATGACTGTATTGTGAACAGGCACCACATTTAAAGGTACCCTGTCTGGTGCCCTGATTGGGGGTTCGTGACCTTTGTCCAAACTCAAAGAAATTTTTAAAATTTAAATTCCACCGATATGTAAATGTTAAAGGACTATTTCGTAATAGTTCTATATCTGTAATTTCCTTGAACTTGTCCCATTCCTTGTCTATCACTTTTCTGATAACACTTGAATCACCATTAAAATCAAGGCTGTATGCATCCTGCCTGTGAGTGCCTAGTAGTCCTTTAACATTTACATATCGGAGGGATTTAAATTTTAAAAATTTCTTTGAGTTTGGACAAAGGTCACAAACCCCCAATCAGGGCACCAGACAGGGTACCTTTAAATGTGGTGCCTGTTTACAATGCAGTCATATACACAATGCATCTCAGATCGAAATTTCATCTAGAAACAGAATTATAACAAGCAATTGTTTCTCAAATTGTCATACTAGTGGATTGGTCTACCTTGCCCTATGCAAATTATGTCATTCTTTTTACATAGGAAAGACAGAAATAAAACTTAAAACACGGATTTATGAACACTTTTATGAAATCGGAAAAGCAAACAAAAATAATGTACTTTTTCATCACAAACTATTTTGTGCAAATGCAATATTCACATTTTCCGTGTTGGAAGTTGTTCCCAATGATATTAGGGGAGGCATGTGGGAAGCAAAGCTCAAATATCTTGAGCTCTTTTGGCAGATAATGCTGGATGCATCCAGACAGCCAGGGCTCAAGTTTATTCAAGTATTATATAAACTGATACTGATTTGTTATGCTGTATCTGATGAAGTTTTCATGAAAACGCCAGTCTTTCATTCTAAAGCGTTAATCGCTGTATGTTCACTTTGTTTCCAAGTTTGAATAAACTACTTTGGGCTCGTTCCTCTATTTGGTTGCTCTCAGTGACTTCGTCTTGGTTTTAGTTTTATATCACTGACATCTTTGGAGTTTTAAGTTTAATTTGGCTCAGGTTCCACAAACCTTATCATAATGCCTTTTTACAGACATATTACTACTTTAATTCAAGTGTTATTAAAAAGTCACATTTCGACAAGGGCCACACATAAAAGCAGTGACACTGTTAAATAGGCAACATATTGTTTAAACAATATTATTTACATCTGAGTTTGACAGAATCATCGATTTCAGCACAATCCCCAAAGATGCCTTCTGCAAAGAATCACTTAAATTAGGGCCTGTAGAATATTAAAACAATAAGTGAGAAGGTCACTGAAAAACCAATCAGTAAAAATAAAATGAAAACTCCAGCAAAGCTAGAACTTCCACTGAGTGACCTCCCAAACCTCTTGTATCAGAGGCACATGGGATATATGCAAATGACCCTTACGAACATCAGGTGTTTCAGCTAATTGGTGATTCTGAATGCCCATGACTTGTTTCTTCATTTTAATGGACAATTTCAGGCCAATAAAGCCAAACCCCACTAGCTATGGACTTCAGCTGGGTATAACAGTCCTGTGTTTCTTATGCTTAGTCAAACACTCTGCTTGTGCTGTGCTGACGAGGTCATAACAAGACTGAAATATGCATATCCACAGCTAGTGGGGTTTGGCTTTATTGGCCTGAAATTGTCCATTAAAACGACAAAACAAGTCATCGGCATTCAGAATCGCCAATTAGCTTAAACACCTGATGTTCATAAGGGTCATTTGCATATATCTCATGTGCCTCTGATACAAGAGGTTTGGGAGGTCACTCAGTGGAAGTTCTAGCTTTGCTGGCGCCTGTAGAATATTGAAATGTCTTACCTCTGGCTCATTTTCTTCTTTCCTTTAACTGTCCTAATTTAGCAATTTGACTCACAATCCACATAACAACAGTAGGAAGCTGATGAGCCCAAAGCACCAACCTGTTTCAAAATATAATATAATATAATATCATATACTGTAACATAATATAATATAACATAATATAATATATTTGAATAGAATGCTTACTACTCAATTACACTTTGTTGAATAAATAATAAAAAGAATTTAAGGAATTAAAATACACGCCTCTTATTAAAACATTTAAAACTTGAGTGTTGTTCTTCCATCCCCAGGCATCCCACCCAATACCCACAACCAAAATATACCAACTGAAAAGCTGATCCAGTTTGTTAATGAAGTTTTCTGAATGGCGTTTACCCACAGATGAGCCATGAATAGCTGATATACTTCAATTTGCCATCTGTTTAATGTGGCTTTCACAAGTAACTAAAATGGTATATTTTATTGCTGCTGAGTATAGAAAAAAAAAGCAGAGGTTTTAATCTTCTGTTCATGGAATAAAAATTATAGTTTCCATCAATTTTCAATTCCATGCTGCATATAATGAATCTGTGCAGTATGCTCTCTGTGTATGCTTACCAGCTAAAGGGCCAGTGAACAAATTCAAGCCAATGAGAAACCCATTAAGGAAATTGTATTCTGCTATACGACTTTTATTTATTTATTTTACATTTGTTAACTGGGAAAGTCCGACTTGGAACATAGCCAATTTTTAGCAGAGGCCCAGGGAGAAGTGCTCCAGACACATGTCTTTGAATGTGGGAAGAAACCAGAGCAGCCAGAGGAAACTCACATGAGCACAGGGAGAACATGCAGACTCTGCACAGAAGGCACTCCAGCTGAGAACTGAACCGGATAACCTCTTGTTGGGAGCCGACAACACTACCACTGCACCACTGTGGCATTTAGTAATTGTATCTTCGACAACTCATAACTTCTGACTAAATTATGTTTAAAAAAAATGGGTGTTCTAAAAGAATTTGAGCCCCATGTGCTAAAAGATGACTGTCTTGAAGCCAGGGACTTAAGCACCTTATAGCTCAGGTAGGTTGCTACTCGCCAAATGCTCAAACTTGAATGCAAGTTTAGGCAAGCAGCTGTCGCAGCTGACATGAGCATATTATTGGAGTACGAGTGAGGTAAGTGCAGCGCCCACCCATGGTGAGGGAGTGAGAAGGAGGAGGTGTAAATATGTGAAATGGTCAGGAAGGGGGGTTTTGGCTTTAGGGAGTATGAGAGGATATTTTATTTTTAGAAAGTAGGAGGAGGGATTTTAATTTTAGGAAAAAGGAAGGGAGTTTTATGGTTCGGGAGCAAAAACAGAGTCTTAAGGAACGGTGATGAAATTTTAGGTTTAGGGAACAGGATGGGAATTTTAGGGTTAGATAGTGAGAAGATAGTCTTAGAGTTAGGTTGGAGTAATAGGATGTTATGTTTAGGGAGCAAGAAGAGATTCTTAGCATTAGAGAGCAGGAGGTTGGGGTTAGATTTAGAAAGAGGAAAGAGCGTTTTAGGGTTAGGGTTAGGCAGTGAGAATGGTGTTTTCTGGTTAGAGTAAGGGTATTGTAGAATAGGGTATCGGAAGACCTAAGGACTTACAGGAGGTTGAGTAAGAGGGAGTTAAAGCATTTGTCTTTTCAAGCAAGCAGCAGAGAGCAAGTGCGTTGTGAGCAAACAGAAGGAGAGCATTTGTATAAGAGCCAACAAATGTAATTTTACATGTATGAGTGTATAACTAGCAGAAATAACTTTTCTTATTTATCTTGCCACAATTAGTTGAGTCCATTTCAACAAGATGGACTTACAGGAAGCAATATTTTTTTTCATATTAGTTTATTGCAGCAAATCTGAGGAGGTGAAAGCTAGAATCGGGAGGGGGTAGCCACAACTAATTAGCACAGTGTGTCAGGTGTGGTATGTGACAGAAGAATGCCAAAGAAGCTGACAGGAAAGGTCTACAAAATACTGGAGTGACCAGTACTAATGTATGGTACATAAACCTGGGCAGTGAAGGAAGAGCTTCTGAGAGAGCTAGAGGTGATGCTTGAGACAGATTGCAGGATGCACACATCACTGTGGCACAGAAAAAGAAATAATGACATCAGAGCAGAAGCCAAAGTAGAGCTAATTGAAAAGAAGGTGAAAGATAACAGATTATGGTGGCTTGGACACATGTGCAGGAAAGCAGAAGATGATCTGGTAAAGAAGATTTGGTAGAGACAGAAGAAAGCAAGAGGAAACAAGAGCATCCAGCAAAGAGATGTATGGATTATGTGAGAGAAGACCTGCGACAGTCAGGCATGATCGCCGAAGAAGATAGAAGAGTGGCATTGACTCAAGAGCAATGGTGACAGTTGTCACGACACCCTGACCTCATGTAGAAAATTACAAAAAGGGGGTTGATGATGATGATGTTATTGCAACAAATCTGGTAATACATGTTTACATATCAGGAAAACTGAAAATGTTAATACTGTCTTTAGCAATCTTAGTGTTGTGTCAAATGCTTTGATGTGAGCAGTTGGCATATGATTGGATGAAACAAATCCTCAATCACAGTTGATTGAGAAGATAATGTACCTGTGAACACCCATAACAATGAAATAAGTGTTTTTTCAGGAATCTTAGCTGTCTTGCACCCCCTCATCTGTAGGCATTCCTCCAAACTCATTAAAGTTATATGTACTAACTCCATGGCCATACAACAGTGGGGAAAGGAGACACTCCCCCCAAAAAGGGCAAAGAGTTCTCATATAAATGGTAGTCTCTAAGTGCCTAAAAGTCTTTGACATGACTGACAATCAAGTGTTTATTGAACAAGTTGTGCTTGGCAAGTTAGAACCCAGTCAACTACTTGTCAATAGCATATAGGGGGAAACTGTGTCAAGCTCTTAAAAAATAGATAAGCAGCCCAAATAAAAAACATATACAGGTAATCAGGTATGTGTCAGTGACTTCCTAGCTCACAGGTTTATGTGCAACACTTTCTAAAGCCCCAGTAGTATGCACATTCATAGCTGTAATTGTATATGGCACAAATGCACACAAATAATAATGTATGAAATTCACAATAACATTAATAAAATGTTGATATCCCATAACATAGTTAGAATCTCCTATCTTCTAAAGGATAAGAAGTCATAAAAACACTAGCAAAATTAAAGCTTTAAAAATTTACAAAACATGGGTAGTAAAGATCTCAGAGGATACAAGTATGTGCCTGACTTTGCCTGTTATCTAACATACAGAGCACAGTCTCATGTGCTTGATCATATTCATGTAACATACAGACCAGGTTCTTGAACATGCAAGTTTATATATGGCTTGCTCTGTCCCATGTGCCTGATTCTATTCATGGTAACATACAGAGCAGGTTTTGTGACATGCCTCCTTATACACAGCTTGCTCAGTCCCATATGGCCAATTTGGTTAATGTTCACATACAATGTAGGTTCCACAAGATGCCTCCTTGCATGCATTTTGCTCAGTCTAATGTACTCTATCCCATTCATGTAACATACACAGTAGGTTCTGCAACATGCCACCTTACATATGGCGTGCTCAGTTTCATGGGCCTGATTCCATTCATGTTACATTAATAGTAGGTTCTGCGACATGCCTCCTTACACACAGCTTGCTCAGTCTCATATGCCCGATTCTGTTCATGTTAACATACAGTGTAGGTTCCATGACATGCCTCCTTGCATGCAGTTTGCTCAAGTCCCATGTGCCATATCCTATTCGTGTTACATACAGACTAGGTTCTGTGACATGTCTCCTTGCACAC
Source organism: Protopterus annectens (assembly GCF_019279795.1). Taxonomy (NCBI): domain Eukaryota; kingdom Metazoa; phylum Chordata; order Ceratodontiformes; family Protopteridae; genus Protopterus; species Protopterus annectens. The sequence goes on from NC_056739.1 coordinate 160,940,020, forward strand.
AATTTTTCAGTCCCATACACTCTATTCAACTTACATAACATTTTGGAGTAGATACACCTCCTTACACACAGTTTACTCAGTCCTATTTGCTCGATTCCACTTATGTAACATACAGTGTAGGCTCTGTGGCATACCTCCTTACAAACAGCTTGCTTAGACCCATATAACCAATTCTGTTCATGTTAACATACAGAGTAGATTCCATGGCATGCATCCTTGCATGCAGTTTGCTGAGTCCCATGTGCCCAATTCTATTCATGTAACATACAGACTAGGTTCTGTGACATGCCTCATTACACACAATGTTTCAGTTCCGTGCACTTGATTCAACTTACATAACATTTTGGAGGAGGTTCTTCAGTATAGCTCCTTACACATAGCTTGCTCAGTCCCACGTGTGTCTGATCCCACTCAGAGTAGGTTCTGCGACATGCCTCCTTACACACAGGTTGCTCAGTCCAATGTTCTCTACTGTATTCATGTAACATATACAGTAGGTTCAGCAACATGTCTCCTTACACACAGCTTGCTTAGTGCCATGTTCTTGATCACATTCGTGTAACATGTAAAGTAGGTTCTGCGGCATGCATCCTTACATACAGCTTGCCCAGTGCCATGTTCTCAATCACATTCATGTAACATGTAAAGTAGGTTCTGTGGCATGCATCCTTACATACAGCTTGCCCAGTGCCATGTTCTCAATCACATTCATGTAACATGTAAAGTAGGTTCTGTGACATGCATCCTTACATACAGCTTCCCCAGTGCCATGTTCTCAATCACATTCATGTAACATGTAAAGTAGGTTCTGCGACATGCATCCTTACATATAGTTTGCCCAGTGCCATGTCCTCGATCACATTCATGTAACATGCAAAGTAGGTTCTGCGACATGTCTCCTTACACACAGCTTGCTTAGTGCCATGTTCTTGATCACATTAGTGCCATGTTCTTGATCACATTCATGTAACATGTAAAGTAGGTTCTGCGACATGCATAATTATATACAGCTTGCTCAGTCCCAAGTGCACGAGCCTATTCATGCTGCTGCTATACATGACTGTTCCTTGTCACTTGTACTCTACCCAGTCCTGGGTTAACTGAGTGGGAAAAAATAAATAACCTATGACAGGCAATATAGTCTCAGCTACAGACCAAATATGGTAATATTACAATATCTGTAGTGCACATTATAGTCATTATCCTCAGTTAGACATAAGTGTTGTTATAGTAACCCTGCTTAGATATTCCATAATGCAGTCAGCCCTGGAACAACTGCATTAAAAAAAAGGATATTTAACTGTGCAGTTCCTAACCAAGAAAATGTTACTTCAGCAATCACTTTTGCTCGTGAGACATTTTAGTTGTCTTAGGTGTAAAAAGTGTTTTAAAGATAATCTCTAACCTAACACCAGTAATGTTAGCATCTATTACCTTTGAAATTCATCTAAGAATTAATCATCTGTGCTTTCTAAAGCTCCAGTAGTATGCAGATTCTTAACTGGAAGCCTGTTCTCCACAAACCAACTCTAGCTTTCAAAATTATTTATCCTCAGTCATAAAAAATAGTGACTGCTATCGGGTAATTTTTTGCCTTGTTTTCCTGTTCAAATTGTACTTCTGAGTTCTATAGTGTCTATTCACAGGTTTTCACTTTTGCAAACACCTTATCCAATTTCTCGCAGAAATATTTCTGGGCTTCCACCAGTCCATGCAAAGTGGCTACCCACCCAGCTCAAGGCTGTCACCTCCAGAGCACTACAACTACAGAAACATTTTTTGTTTTCCTTTTCATATTCGTGTTTATCCTTGCAATGTCAAAATGCAGAAAAGCACAAAAAGCAGCCATAATAACACAGTGCTTACCAAACTCACTTTATAAATGATATGAGATTTCCAACATAGCCACACAAACCTGCAGTGTCATGGTGGCAAAATGGAAATCCACCCCAAACTTTTATAAGCTGTTATTTGTTTTTATACATTTAGACCACTATGCTGTATAAAAAGAACCTTTCAGAGGCATTATCAAATGGGGATGATACTTTTGTCTATACCCCCGGCCAACAAGTAAAGTAAACCAGTTATGACTATTAGCTATACTTCATTACTCTCATGAAAGCCATGCAGTCTACAGATAAACAAATGGTGCCATTTTATACAAAGCATTAAAGCATACAATGCTGCCATTCCTACTTGCCATTTAACACAAATGGTTCTGTCAATTAATATTGTTTGGAAATATTTTGAAACCATTACATACATAATTTGAATGTAGTTTGCAATATCCCAAAAGAGCAGTATGCTGCTCCCTGTTGTCAGCTATCATTGGAAAGTGCTCAAACAGGTGAACAACTCTCTCCCTGATGTCTTGGATCTGTTTTGCACATTTACAGAGCTATAACTTCTATATAATTTGGAAGAGTACACTGTAATGGTCGTGGCATACATCACAAAATGTATTGAGGATGTTGCTACCCTGAAGGATGTAACCATCAGAGTCAACCGAAAACCCTGGCTCATCATGAGGTATACAAATTACTGAGAGCACGTAATGCTGCCTTTAAGGCTGGAGAGAGAAATACTTTGAAAAAGACCAGGGCTAACTTCAACAAATGTGTGACAGTAGCAAAATGGGCCTATAGTCTAAAAATACAGAGACACCTCTCTGACCAGAAAGATCCCAGGCAGCTGTGTAGAGGGATCCAAACCATCACAGACTATAAGCACCATCCACGCAATGTGATGATAACCCAGACTTTTTAAACAAGCTAAACATCTACATCAGCAGATTCAAGGAATTGAATAGAACATCACCAGAGAGACTACCCACAAATGAAGATGCCACCTCGCTATGTCTCAAACTGGAAGAAGTACGCAAGAACCTATGTAGGGTTCATCTGTGCAAAGCAGCTGGTCCAGGTAGGATCCCAGGGAATCTACATAAAAACTGTGCTGATCAGCTGACACCAGTCTTCACAGACATTTTCAATGTATCAGTCAGCCAGGAAAAAGTGCCCAAATGCTTTAAGACCACTGGCATCATCTCTCTACCCAAGAAATCATCTCCAGCATCATTAAATGATTACAGGCCAATTGCACTTACCTCAACAGTGATGAAGTGTTTTGAAAAAATTGTCAAAGATCATATAACATCCTGCCTGCCTGCTACATTTGATCCTTTACAATTTGCATACAGGCCAAATCATTCCATTGCAGAATCCCATACCCTTAACACTTCATCACACCTTGGACCACCTGGAAAATAAGAGCTGTTACGTATGCATGCTGTTCATAGACTTCAGCTCGGCCTTCAACATAATTATTCCACAACAACTGCTGTCTAAGCTGAGTAAACTGGGCACAAAAAACACAGTAGGCAACTGGATCCTCAACTCCCTAACTGAAAGGCCACAAATAGTTTGAGCTGGAAAGTATCACTCAAAAAGCATCACCCTAAACACCGGGGTCCCATGGGGTTGTGCACTCAGTCCACTTCTTTCCATAATTCTAACACACACATGACTGCACAGCTATGCATCAGTCAAATAGAATCATCAGATTTGCAGATGACACCACAGTAATTGGCCTTATCAAGAAGGAAGATGAAGGGGCCTACAGAGTAGAAATGAACCAACTCATTCATTGGTGCACTGACAACAACTTAGCACTAAATGTTGGGAAAACTAAGGAAATCATCATTGATTTTAGGAAGAAAATAAACCCACACACCCCTATCATCATCAAAGTTGCTGCAGTGGAGAGAGTAAATAGTACCAAATTCCTAGGGGGTGCATATTTCGCAAGATCCAGGTTGGGGCGCAAACACTTCCTACCTTATAAAGAGAGCCCAACAATGTCTCCACTTTCTTAGGAGACTTCATACAGCTAACCTTCTCCCACAGGTCCTACTCACCTTCTACAGCATCACGATTGAGAGTGTACTGACAAACAACATCATTTTCCGGTATGGAAATTGCTCTCAAGCTGATCAGAAGGCACTGGATAAATCATTAAACAGGCCACAAAAATCATTGGGTCCAACCTTCAATTCCCTACAGGACATATATTCAAACAGATGCTATGGAGAAGTCCAAAAACTATTGCGGTATATACATCATCCAGCTCATGGACTGTTCAGACTCCTGCCAACAAGAAAGCACTACAGAAGCATTAGATGCAGGACATCCAGATTCCATAACAGCTACTTCCCACATGCCATCAGACTGCTGAATAACAGACCCTTAGCCTAACGCACTACAAAAACATTATTTGTGTGCAATATGTCATTGTTGTTTACATGAACTCTATGAATGGCTCACTTCATACATCTCTATATGCACTAGGACAACTGTGAACTGTAAGTTTATGGTGTATATCGGTGGTGGATAAGTTTACATGTGTGCCTCTCATATTTATTATAGTACTGTTTTCTGCATATCCTTATATTTCTACTGAGTCTATTCCTGCTGTTGTACTTGTGTTTCTGATGTAAACAGAGATTTCAAATTTATTTTACTTTATTTACTTTTTTGTGTTTTATTTCTTTATTTAATTTAAATTTTTTTTAATTAATTTAATCCATCTTCCTTCTGTAACCTGTCATTCATATGGTATGAGTCTGAGTATCAAAATTTCATGCAGTGATACACACTTTTTCCTTTGTGTTGATCTGTATGACAATAAATTTTACTTTGACTTTGAACAATTTATTTTACTGTAACACTAGTACTTTTTGGCATGTAAAATATAATTTTTCTTTCTTAGATCTGTAATATAAAATCTGCATCTGCAGACAGACCTCTGATATATTACTCCTTAGCTGCTGAAGAGTTAAATATTTGACATTTTTTGTATCTCTTTCCATTTATCAAACATTGCAGATCTTACAAAATGTGCTTTCAGTGGGGGATTTTAAAGAAAAGCTCTCAGGAAGCAAATGGGTTCCTGGCTTAAAAGACCACCGGAAATAAGGGGATTAATTAGTCTTCTGCTATTCAGGATTAAAGGAGTTAAGAGAATAAACACAACAAATGAAGTTTCTGTGATAGGCCTCCTTCACACACTTATGTGGGAAAGAGGAAACTGACATTGCATCACCTACAGTGCATCAAGTGTCTCAAACATAAACAAACCTACATCAAGAGATATAACTTTTTGTCATTTTCTAGGAACTAGTGGGAGTCTGTGGCCTGAGACTTTTATGAAAGTTAAACTTCACTGTATTAATTTTAGTTTGCAAAGGCAGTTTAAAGGTTTTATTGACAATGGGCTTTATGAACTGTGTTCTCACTAGAGACAAGTAGCCTTCTGTGGTTTCTCTAAGGCTGCATTCTCTGCATCTCACCTGAAGTTTATTGAAAATTGAGAGCCAGTAACAGCAATTTAAAAATGAGAATAGAAATGCAGCTCTGTTTGTGGAAAGAGTGATGAATTGACATATTTTGTTCATAAGTTCATAGGTGAATACTAGACTATCAGTTTGCAGACTGTTACAAGCTTAATCAAAAATCCTATTCAAAAATTACCTCCAGCTTCAAGGAGGGCAAGACAAGATAGACCGAAGGAAAATTTGAGGTTGCCCATCCAATTATCTAGGGTGACCTTGAAGGTAACAAGGGGATTACTCTGCTTAAACATTTAGTGGAAGTTTGTTCCACAGCTGAGGAATACATTAGGATATGGCTATCATGCCCAAGTGTCTTATTTATCTGCTAGTGAAGGTTTAGTTCTCTTAAACAAGTATTTGATGTACCATTAGCTCTGTGGAGGAAAAGGTTAGACATAGATCTCCACAGAGGAATCTGTAAGAGTCTGAGTAAGAGAAAGGGATGACAGTATAACTAAGAATTTTGAGGCCACTGATCTTTTCAGTTATGAATCTCTGAGGTCTCTCAAGTTGTATGATATGTTTAGATAAGTACATGCCAAAATGTGCATTTTATTCAGTAATTTGTCTGATAAGATTTGACTAAAGTGGAATTATGACTTCTTTGGATCTAGTGGAGATGCCTTTGGAAATCACGAGCCAGATAAAAAGCTTTCCGAACTAATATGGAGACATGCTGTTTACCAGAATGCAATATGCTACATTTTTTACATTTAATTTGATACCATTTTCCTTGCACCAGTTGTTAGCATTGTCTAACCCCATGATGGAGCATTTGTGAGTCAGCTGAAGATCTTTGAATAACAACACCCAATTTATAGTCATCTGCAAGCTGACATAGACTAGGAGTGATGGCCTGAAGTACTGAGAAATAAATGTTAAACAAGAAAGGACCCACAATTGAGCCCTGTGGTACACCACTGGTAACTGTTTTGGTTTCAGAAGTTACACCTATGACTCTAACCACATGGGTCCTGTTAGACAGCCAATTAGCTATCCACTGCACAGTATAAGGATTTATATTCAGATTTGCAAGTCTATCAGTAATGGCTGCATGGGGAATAGTGTCAAAGGCCTTGGCCATGTCTAGATATGCTCTACATAACCAGTATCCACTGCTTTGGTTACTTTTTCAAAGAAAATTAATGACATTAAAGAGGCAGGACCTTCCTTAGGCAAAGCCAAATTGATGAGGGTCCAAGGATCAGAGATTGCCAGTGTCCAGATTAATGAAGTCTGAGATAATGCTCTCCATAGCTTTAGACATAAATCTAATAAGACTAATAGGTCTATAGTTATCAGGGTCTGTGGTTGGACAACCCTTGTGTAATGGCATTGCAATGGCTTTTTTCCAAGCTTCTGGAATGTAACCAGTGGTCAAGCTTAGATTAAAGAGGTTAAGTAGGGATTTAGAAAGACCATATTTTAGCACTAATATTCAGACAGCCTTTTATATTATCAGGGCCCATGGATGAAGTATTCTTAATTTCTGAGAGGGCTGCAAAAATTTGTTCCATGATAATTTAAGGAGAGGCTGGGATTGTGGAACCTGTGAAATAGCTATAATTGTGGGTGGAGTAAAATTTGCACTAAGTGTGTTAGCTAGGATAATAGCTATTTCCTCTGGGTCAGAGAGTGTAGTATTATTGTGGACTAGCTCAAAACATTGTTGATTGTTAGTTCTTAACTCCCTCACATAGAAGGATTTACAGTTATTTTTTTTTGGTTTCAGTGGCTATTTGTTCATACTCAGATGTGAGCTACCTAATAGTTCCCTTAAGCTCTTTGATAGTTTGCTGAAGTGAGCTCTTAAGAATTAAATTTTTATAAACATTGAGCAGTTTTTTTCTCTTTTTATATAATTTATTTATATGGGTATTCCACCAAAAGGGCTTCTTTTTCTAAATTTCTCATTGTATTTGGTTCAAGGTGGTTTGCAATATTTAAGGATAGCCCATACTCAAGCCTTGGAAAAAGCACTCCTTTGGCTAAAGTTATCCTAGTTTCAATGCCAAGATGGTGTGAGTTGTGTAGAAACATTGTTGACTATGTTATGAGTGTGAAAAGAGATGCTGAGCAAGGGATCGTTATGCAGCCCGAGTTGCTAAGGCTACTACTTTTATTTGGTTCAGAAGTGTAGCTCCAGGCTGTAGTTTCTTGTTAATGTATGATGCTGGTCAAGTAAGAGTGACAAGTCTCACTTAAAACAGTGACATTGTAGTCTCCACCCACATTTAAAAGATTCCATGTTCCTCTAGCTTCAGTTAGCATGACCCAACCCAGTGACATACGTTGTTTCCTTAACAGTGTCTTAGATGTAGTCATCCCTCCATCACTCACTAACCTGCTCCAACCAGTGACTGCTCATATTCCATAACAAAATTTGGAGATACATACCAGAAAGCAAAAGCAAGAGTCTCCACATACAACTCAACATACAGAGACACTGCAGAAACTGGTGTGGGCAGGAATAGGGACTAGTACTTCAAGTATGTTTTCTTTGTTATATAGCTGTTAGATTAAAGAGAGGGAAAGACACTTTGTGATAAGAAAAATTTGGGTGGCGTCATCCTTTAATTTCATCTTGATGAATCATACCCCTGGCTATGCTGCACAACACGTATGTCAGACTTCAAGAGAAAGCATAGTATGATGGAAGAAAACTGCCTATACAATTACAAGATTCACAAAATAATACAATAAATATAATGAGTGATTTAAGAATACAGCAGAAAGGTGGCCAGGTATTCATGTACAGTAGCTGAAAATATAAACTGATATTGTTTCAAACCTAATTATCCTTTTAACATATCTTTCTTGATGAAGTTAGAGAGGAGGGAATCGTTTGATTGGGGGGGGGGATAATTTTAATGTAGTGCTCAACCAAGAAAGACATTTGGGGCAGTAGAGTTTCATAAAAGGAGCAAAAAGGAACTGGAGGATGGAATACAAATGCTCAGAATGGTGATGGGGGCTAAAACCTGGAGAAATTGGTTTTATATTCTCAAGACATGAAAAGATACAGACAAGTAGCTTTGATAGATTGTTATGTGGTAAAGAAACACTTGGAGAAATACTAGGCAAAGAAATTGCGATGCAGTAGGATGTGGATAAAGGGTGCTGGTGATGGGACCCAGGTCATCAGCAACAGATTTCAACTGAAGTACTAATGGAAAACAGAAGACAACAGGAAGATGTTAGATTGGTGGATTGGGATGGCATAGAGACAGCTTGGAGAGGTAGGTTTATGAGTTAGAGAAGTAGAATAACAAATTATTAGGAAGGCAAAAGTACAAATATTGACAAATTCACATACAGGAAAAAAAATGTGAGTACAGGAAATGGAAGGAAGGGATGTAGGCATGAATGATACTTCATTAACAATGGAACTGAAGTGGCAAAAATTAAAAAATATAGCGGTGACAACAACTGAGATGGAAATGGATAGAAGAGGCGCTGGTTGATGGATACTGAGAGTGACAGAGCTGAAGTTGCTGATGCAGATGGTTAAGAACCAAAGAAAAGGGGGTGTATTGATGATGTAAGAGGTGAGGAGGAGGAGATAAAGCACTGATTTAGTGGAAGCATAAGGGAAGATTTTAGGACATACCACTGTGGATTGTACAAACACATGAAAATGGCGATGGGAGTGTTTGGTACCGGGCAAGGGGATGTTAGATGAGAAAGAAAAGATAAGGATAAATAAGAAGATCACAAGGTATATGAAGGGTGGTAAGGCAGGGGTCCTGAAGGCTGCCTACTGGGGTGGTAAGACAGGAGCCTTATGGCTTCCTACTGGGGTGGTAAGGCAGAGGCCCTGATGCTTTCCTACTGAAGTGGTAAGGCAAAAGCCCTGATGCCTTCCTACTGGGGTGGTAAGGCAAAGGCCCTGATGGCTTCCTACTGGGGTGATAAGGCAGGGGCCCTGATGGCTTTCCTACTGATTTCTATAAATGAGTGGGTTTGCAAGAAGGTGTTGCACTGACCAGGATTTGTAGTGAGACACTAGAAAGGGGTAAGATGGCACTGTCAAAGCTGGGGGAGGGGAGCCTATGGCAATGATTATTTATAAACAAAAAAGGAAATAAGGAAGGTTTTAAGAACTATAGGTAGATATACTTCTGTTATGCAGATGCAAAGATATTTATGAGAGTACTGGGATTTAGGCTTGGAAGAATCTTCCCAAAAGTAATAAGCAAGGAACAGATAGGATTTGTAAAGGAGCACTCATCAATGAATCACTGGAGGGTATTAATAATGTGTTGACTGGGCTAAGAAAGAGGGTTAAGGGGAAAGTTGTGATTGTACTTCTGGATGTACAAAAAGCCTGTGATTGTGTGCCATAGGAGTATATGGTAAAAGTTGTAGGGGCGATAGAAAAGGGACTGTGGTTGCAAGGAGGGAGCAAGGTTAAGGCTTTTTGTAAATAGTGGATTTTCTAAAAGGGTAGACATGGGAAGGATTACTTGTCAGGGTTGCCTCCTGTCATCTGGGTTATTTTTGTTAGTAAAAGTATTTATCACAGAGATGTATTGTCAAGAAGTTAAACAAGTTTGATAAAGTTTGGGACAAAGTGATCAAAGTTTGGGAATCTGTCTGTATTAAAGGGAAATACAAGATTCATGGCAGCTTTGTCTGGCTAGAGTGGAAGAAGATGAATATGGGTGGGAATGTGGGGCTACATTAGAGCACCACCTTCCAGGTGGGGAAGTAAGGAGAATGACTGCTAGGTCAAGGAAAAAGGTGGGAATTGTAGATTATACTTCACAAATGGCAAAAAATGGGACGAGGAAAGGTTTCTTAGGGAAAAAGGGATGGGTTAAGAAATAGTGAAAAAATATGTGTAAGAGCTGGAGACAGTGTTTAGGTGGAAGAGATGAAATGGGATAAGTTGCAGGAGCTGTGAGTGGTAGTGTTCAGATAGTGGGTCATGAATGGCAGTTGTCATATCATTGACTGTATGTTACTAATACCATGGGGGAAGAATGTGTGGACAGTAGCTGTAGAACAATTGTCAGCTTATGTATAAAGGCCAGGGTGGGAAATATGCCACAAATAAACATGTGTTGATATGTTATATTAGGATTCATACAAGTAGGAAGATAAAGTTAGGTTACAGAGTGTTTCTGGTAGGAAGCAGCTTGTTTACTAAAAATACTTTTATTAACAGCTGATTATCAGAACTGTATATGTGAAGCATCATATCAATGCCTTATTTTGTGAAAAGAAAAAGAATGAAGATGTACAACACCTGATAGAAAAAGCTGCCAATAGAAAACGTTGTGGTACACACTGTAACAAGCAAAATTAGGTGTTCTAAGTAACACAAAGCACAGACATTGATAGTTGATGCAGACCACTTGACCGATCTAATTTGTCATCTCCCTACCTACTGGATGAATTACAGTTCCTCCTTAACTTTCCATAAAATACTTAATTCAGTAACTGTTTTGAAGACCATACCACTCTTTGGAAAACAGATGAATATGTCAGCCACTCTGCAGCAAGTGATAAAATAAAGCCATACAAATAACTAGATGGCGAAGCAACTGTGAGTCAGCAACATCTGATCTATAGAGGATTGCTACTAAAACTACATCCTGCTGTCAAGTTCATTGACTTATGAAATACAGAAGCTCTCTAAAATCTAGGGTGGCTTCGCAAAGGGCTTTATGTAAGCGGATACCAGTAACTCATGGTATATAAAGCAATTTGTAAGGAATAGTATATACCCTCCTCATGGACATGATGTTCTACCTGCAAATCCTTAATAGGATTTTGTCAAATTGCATAAACAATGTGGGGATCCAGTCAACAGAACAGATATATTATTCCTGCACTAAACAAAGAAATTGTGTATAAATTCTGCAGGCATAAGAAAATGCATTTGTGGAAATAAGACATAAAAATAAAAAGATACAAACAAGCCAGCAAAGGAGGTAACTGAGTTCAAAGTGATATAATCTTGTTATATTATTAGTTATCCAATTAAGAGATTCCTTTTTTTACATGTGTTATATCTTTAATTACATTTCTAGGATAAACAAACCATGCAAAATAATACAATAAAACAGCAGTTTACTGAGCATGAATTTAGTACTGTGGATACTTGAAATACAGATCTGAATCTTTCTAGATACAAAATCTTAGTAAACCATCCCTGTACATGTACTGACTTAGAAAATCGAGGATCATAAGAATAGGACTCAAACAAACATTTGGAAAGGAGATCAGACAAAGGATTATTGCAGCATTAAGTAATCAGGTCATGTTAATTACAGAGTAAAAGAGGATTAAATGAATGGGGCTTTTTGTTTCAAAGAATAAAAATCTTTACAGGATTTTAAGAGCTCGGTTCATTCTAGTTTAGGCTGTAAATGTTAGCTTTTTTATCATATGATTGAGTCATGTACACTGACTTCTAGAAAGATACCATCCTCCCACCCTTTCTCTAGGACCATGCATTGTAGATACAAAGACTAGTCATGTCTCGGCATACTCTAAAAAGGAAAATATCCTCAGTGCAGAGGTGAATAAAAATCAACAGCAGATCAAAAAGACCTAGCTTCAAAGAAATATGAATCTTATGCAAGTGTGAAAACTTACATGGAATACACCTCATAATCGGTTGTTGTGTCTTTCGGCTTATGGGGTCGCCACAGCGGAACTCTGGTCCGCTAATGTTTGGTAGTGGATTTTTACGTGCTGAGTTACCAGCCCTGATGCACAACCTTCAACGAAGGCATGCCCATTCACGCATGCCTCCACACAGAAGACGCTCTAGCTGAGAATCGAATGGGACAACGTCTTGCTGTGAGGCGACAACGCTACCGCAGCACCACTACACCTCATAATCGGTAAAGTATTTAAATAAGGAGAAATAAAAAAAAAAACAGAAAGTTTATATTTCACCATGGTAACATGCACAGACTTTAGGTATTTCTGTTGACATCTTACATTCAATGTATGCGTAATTCTGCATTTCTTTGAAAAGTAACCCATCAAATTCAACAAATGATAATGGGAAATATGCCCTATTCAACCTCCTATGTAGTAAGTGAATCTGAATGCTCAGGAAGGATCTTAGCCTTTCAATCATGATGTTTTCTTTGAAAGTTTGAAAATATCTCTGCACTTCACTGCGTGTTTTCAAAAGCAGGCTTATTTCAGTTCTTATGATTTACACATTTACTAAACAATACCTTAAAAAAAATTGTTGAGTACCAGGATTTGCAGTTTGTTCTGACATTTTATGTAAAATGTATACAGAAAGCACTTCAAAATATTTGCCATTCCCTAAACTTCTCATACTTTTTGTTTATGACATCATAATGCTAAATATATCTACAGCATGATGTTTGATGTTGCAACCATAGAATAAGAAATGGACTGATTGTTTAACTTCACTGTTTGCTTACCAAATCAGTGCACTAGATAATACTGCATCCATTTTTAGGTAATATATAGGATACTATAAGTACACTGACAATATAGAGTTAGAGACTGAAAAATACAGTGTATACATTTGCAACAAGTATTAAGACAATAGACTAAAACGTAGATAATGAGAGACCATAGACTTATGCATTCATACATGGACAACACTGCTTTAGGGTACAGCAAGTCTTCTACAAATGAGGCAGAGGCACCCTTCTAAGGATTAATTATAATATGAGGTTTGGACCTGTCCATTGGTATGTAGTGCAAGCTATGTCTGACCTGCTACCAAAACAACCTTGCACAGTACTGGTCATTTACATGACTACTACATGCCAGCAGTGTGACACACCATGGCTAACTCTCCACTGGTGTTTGTACCTGCTTAGTCAGTCCATGACTGTAACCCATCAGTGTCCGCATGCCTAACTGTGCTGTCTGTATGCCACATGCTAGACATATGGCTGCCCTCATATCCTAGAATAAGTGAGCTTTTAAGACTCATTCCAAGCAGAGGCGGTATTTTCAGTATACATACTATTGACTGATCGCATGTCTCATACTCTTGTTATTTATCTATCATACATGATCGCATGCACAACCGACTGAATTGTAGAAAGATTGGTGCATGTTATATGTTTTTATATAGACTGGGATAGCTTGGGAGGTGTGAAAGGAGGGGTGGGCCAGCCCCGCAATATGATGTTGTGGTTAGTATTAGTTTGTTGTAGTGCAGGCATTTGCAAAGATGTCTCCTTACATTGCTATGCTTACGTAGTATGTAGTCCCAGAATTTCTGATGACCTATGCATTTGCTAGGCAGGCAATGATAATGTAGACTTCAAAAGACTTTAAGGGACCAGTCATCACATGCTCATAATGTCCCTTTTGATGACTACTGGATTAGCAGGAGTTGACAGATGTCCACTTAAAGGTGGCAATTTACAAAGACATCCATGCCTTTTCTTAATCGCACCCTGTCATCATAACCTTTTTACAAGGTGCACACCCCCTACTGCCAGAGACAAGATGTTCACACATCTGGCCTAGTAACATTACTGATGGTTGCACATGTATGTAGTGTAATTGTCGACAAAAGTTAAATGAAAATCCTCAGTTGCGATACTAACTAGAGGGACCCAAAATCATGTAATGTGACAAATCAATAAGGAACTAAAAAAATAGTATACTATTTCAGATTTTACGTTCCACAAACTGCTGTTAAAATCATTCAATACACTCTTTTGTCTTTTACCTGCGGCTAAATGACTCTTCTGAATTCTGAGGGAGTATGTTAGACAGCAGCAGATGCAGGGGTGAATGATAAGGTGGGTGAATATTATAACGTTCCTTTAGAGCATCCTCATCACAAACAAACCTACATAAAGAAGGTACTGCAAAGAAAGGGAAACATTTAATATACTTGGAGGCAGAAGCTGGTATCATAATCGGCATTAAAATATTTGATTATGTGACATTGTTAAAATGTTAAGCACATTTACACAAAGTTTGCATCCCAAAGGAAAGAGAAAACATACAAATATACAATGCATATACAAAAATAAATAAATTAATAAAACTGAAGATGGTGCATGACTACTGGTGAAAAAAAACAACAACTTAACAACAGGTCAAGCAGTCAGTGATGTTCTGTCAAATGATGCTTAAAGAAATCAAAGACAAGATGGATGAATCATAAATCTTGCTTCATATGTCTGAAATGTGAATCTGAAAAAAGCAAACAGATACACAGATGTCAACAATGCAATATACCTGTTTTAAATCTTCTTTCACTCTTCTCCTCAAAGTTGTACTGCAATGAGAACCTTGGGTTATTCTGTCGCCAGACCCATCTCGTGCATTATTATACAAGGAATGCAGAATGTGTCAGGGTAGTGAAGAACTATGGTCTAGTCTTAGACACAAGAAACATTTCAAATGGTGACCATATGCAAGCTACTAAAAGAGTATGTTCTTTTTTTTTTTTTTTTTTTATTATACATCATGAATATCCTACCCTTTCATGTCTGGCCATATTCTGTATACCAAAAAATAAAAACTGACTGTAAAATGCCAGCAGATCTTTATTCCATGCAAAGCTTTCAGGCGGGATACACCCCTCAACAGTGCACTGATGAAAGGTATATCCCAAAAGCTTTGCATGGAATAAAGAGTTATTGGCGTTTTACAGTAATTTTTTTTTTTTGGTTTTTGTTCTTGTATTGATACTTGGTCTGCTGTTTGTTAGATTTGTTATTTGTTATATTAAATATTCTGTACACGATACTGTTTATTGCTGCACATAAGGCTATGTCTCTAACCTTAATTCTCACTGAGCGTCACTCACCTAGACTGAACAGATGGCCAGATGGCTTAAGCAGAGATGTCTAGATACAGATGACAAAAAAGAGGATGTTTGCTCACATTGTCCTTTAGTCCACCTTTTCAGTCAGTTGCAGGTACTACTTAACTGGCATCTTACAATTTTCCAGCCCTCATAAGAACTGCATTATATCTGTCCATTACATTAAATTCTATCTACCACCTCTTCAACTACAGTTTTTCCCATCATTCACTTCCATTTCTGTGAAATCATACTTTATGTATCCTTACTGAGATATCTGTAATGTATCTTTGATCTTTGACTTCTTGCTCATATGCATCCATTTTCCGAAACCATATTAAGCTCTGTGGAGTCATTTGAGGTACTTAACTTTCCTACCCTGTGCCCCTCAGGCCATACTTGCTAAGCTCTTCCGGTTTAAGAGTTCTGGAGCAGACTACTGAGAAGGCATAACTTTTGTTGCCTCTTCTGACTTGTTTTTCTATGTCACATAGCTGGAAGCCTCTAGAACTGCAAAGAATACTCCATATTTGTTCTTATGATCTTTTTCTAGAGATGGATCATGAGTTCTTTTCCACTAGGGATGTTTCTTCCCATCCATAACCATTAAACTGCTAGTCTTTTTTTTTCTCACATTGTTGGCTGACTTCCATTACATCTGGTTATGACTATCACCAGATCAAATAATTCTTGTCTTGTTGCATCTGCTACTTTTTCTACATGTGTTTTCTCCCTCAAGATGTATTACTATGAAATGAGTTTAAGCTGCATTTAGAAAATTCTTTCATCTTTTTCAAGCTGATTCTCTTTGGTTCTACACTTCCTTCTATATCTGCCCTATTGCATAATTCTCAGTCATCAGCAAACAAACTTTTCCTTCCATATTATTGTAGTGTCACTTCAAAAACATTGTAAATGACCAACCGCAGTACTGATCCCTAAGTAAACTGGTAATTTGCTGTTCTTTCACCTGATTGGACTCCATTTTCTATTACTCTCTGTATCCTATTAGTTAGTGACTTACCTGTGCTACTATCCTAGGCTCCAATGCAAGTACATTGATTCACTCATTTGTAGCTGCCCAGACAAAGAGCTCTCAAGGTACGGTCTCACAGTCTGAAGTTCATGCTTCCTTGGCTTCTGTCCTGTGATGTTTTGGCTACTAGATGATTTCCATCAGCTATGATTCTGTCATTATATACAGGTCTATATCAGAATATCGAAGTTTTAAAACTTTGAATGTTCTAATATTGACCTGTTTTGAGCAAACGCTAAAAATAACAAAGCTGCAGAACACCAAATTCTTTCCTAGGGAAAGAATTCGGTTGGCCGGTTCTGTGGCTTCACTGTTTTCAGCACTGTGGTGGAAAGTTACAGGTCGGGTTCAGGTAAGTGTGCGATTGTGTGGTCATTAGGGTTAGGGTTTGGGTTAAGGTAAGTGGATAGATAGTAGTGTATGTACAGTTTAGTGTAGGGTTAGTTGTAGGCTTATAAGTGTATGTGTGTGGATTGATGTTTTTTTAGGTGTGCTTGTGTTGTGTGTCTGTGTTTCGGAATAGCGAATTTTTTCCCCAAAGAAAAAATTTGCTGTTCTGAATGTTCGATGTTATGTGGTTTAGATATTTTAGGTTCGATGAAATAGCGTTCGCTATTTTCATCTTTCGACAGCATAATATAAACGCTTATATACAATACAGGCCAAACTTGATAATGTCTAGTGTGTGTCCTCCTTTAATTGATTTGAAAAGAAATCACAGCTCTCCTCTTCTGGTCTTTGGGACACACAGCTCCATCCCACAATTTTTTTAAAAGGTTAGCCAGTAGTATCACCACTATCCCCTCAAATCCTCAGTCGCTTTCATCAGTTCTCTTAAGACTTTGATGTTAAAGTTATCAAACCCATGTCTTGTACACCTTTAGCTCCTGGAATCCTTCTACAAGCATGTCTACTACAAAAATTCAGCAAGAAAAGGAGACAAATGCTTTGCTGCCATCCTTAGGATTAGAACATCTGAGATGTGTTATACTTACTGATGGGAGTGAGTGCTCTGAAGATGATAGGTTCTAGGACCGCCCTAGGTGTTTGGTGTCATATCCATAAATATTGGAATACGGGTTTGAAAAAAAGAGATAAAAGGTGTGGTCACTCCCATTTCCCACCCACATCCAAACACACACACACACACACACACACACACACACACACACACACACACACACACAAAGCACAGTATAGATACCTAGCATTTCTCTGAGTTGTTGAAGTAGCCCTCTGTAACAAATGTTGGAAGGATTTGCATGTGAAAAAAACAAGTGAGCAAAGGAGGAACATGCAAACTCTGCAAAGAAAGCATCCCAGCTCAGAAGTGGAGAACCATGTGCTGTGAGACAACAGTAATGAGTGCAGTACCACTGTATTATCCCCCTACCTAGTCATAAAGAAACTAAATGCATAAGTAATTAGCTGTCCTTTTTAAGGGGATTTATGGTATAAGGGATCAAGTGCCAGTAAAGAAGCCAGAAGGTAGATAGTTAACTAGTTAACCAGCAATGGTTGCATCTATGGCAGAGAGAGAAGACAGCCAGCATCACATTGGGTTGTGCAAAAAGTGTGCAGGTCTCACATGGAGTTGTGCAGAATTGTGCAAGTCTCACAATGATCAATGCTTACTCATGTTTCCTTAAAGGGGAAAAAACACTGAAGTGATGATATGTTATTGCTCTGAAAACTCAGAATTATCTAAGCCTATGATCAGTATTTAACTTTTACACTACATATAAACTATGTTAGATAAAGTTCTACATCAGATCAAATATTTTATAACGTTTCTCACTTTCTTACCTATGACGCCGGAAGGGTCATTCGTTACAATATCTTGAGCATGATATATTGCCTACCACTGCCTTAAATTCCTCTCATGACACAGTTTTACTTCAATCATCTGGAAATGCATTTCTTTACTTCATTCACCTATCTACTAAAACAAAACCCCACTGCCTAACGTTATAGTTAGCTGGCTTCCAATAACAGGGAGAAAAGCCTTTCTATTCAACTCATTCACTTTTAAACTAGTCACCAATGCCCACTGTTCTCCATTTGCTAATAAATTAAAAAAAAAAACAAGAACTTCCTCCAACTCTCTACATAACCTAAAAGGCTCCTTTTACAAAGGTTTTCTTTTATTCATGCTCTTGCTCTGTGCGAATTCCATAAGATAGCAGTATCTATCTCGCTGAACTTCAATCTTCAGTCTTCCAAGAAATTAGAAAATGCATTAACTACTTTTTATTCTGAAATATTTTTAGCGGTAATCTGATAGAAGCTGCTTGATGTACATGCTTTGAGGATCATGGCTAACCTTCATCACTCTAAACTTGCTTCCACGTTGATGATACTTCTCAGAAATACACTGCTGGGGACTGTTGTATTTTAATTGATTTCAAATACTATACAGCATATATTATTTTATCACATTGAAATAAAAAGTTTTGCAAATAGTAGGCAGTATACAACAGTCTTCAACTGTTATAACTTACTGCAAGATGTTATCTCTTTTATAAAACAATTTGCTTTGAAATTCTAAGAACCTATGTTGTATCTATTTTATATCTGATCAGTGTCTTTTGTCCAACAAAATGTATTGTGTGTAGTGCAAAGATTAGTTTCTCTCATGATGTCCTTTGTATGGATCATTGTTGCGGTAACCATAACCACCTGGAATTTGTGTACAGAAGTACCAGCATTCCCCAAACTTCCAGACCCTTACACCTGCTAGGTGGATGTCTTCTTCCCTGGGATGCTTGTATGTTCCTAGAGTAAAGCAGACGTCTGTGTACACCACCTATACCCCTCCCTTACTGTTCCTAGAGTAAAGCAGACGTTTGTGTACACCACCTATACCTCTCCCTTACTGTTCCTAGAGTAAAGCAGACGGCTGTGTACACCACCTATGCCTCTCCCTTACTGTTCCTAGAATAAAGCAGATGTCTGTGTACACCACCTATACCTCTCCCTTACTGTTCCTAGAGTAAAGCGGACGTCTGTGTACACCACCTATACCTCTCTCTTACTGTTCCTAGAGTAAAGCGGACGTCTGTTTACACCACCTATACCTCTCCCTTACTGTTTCATTTCTCCAAGACTTTTGGGTTTCTAATATCATGATGTGAATGGAATCCATTCCTAAGTCAAAGTATAATTAAAGTTCTGGAAATTAGTAATGTTACAATCTTTGATGTTAGCCAAAAGTGCTATTTACAGCACCCACAATACTTCAGTATGATTCACAGCATGTATGGTTAAATTAAACATTTGTCTGCCAGTTCAACCTGTTCAGCAATTATAAAATAGGTGTAATTAAGTTCTTAACATTTCAAAGCAAACTATTTTATAAAAGAGATATTATCATGTAGTAGGCTTTACCAATTGAAGCATACTATATATAGTTTATTCTTTTCTATCTGTATAGATGTTTGTGCTTTTGAAGTTGTGTATTGTAGAATGGGGTGGGACCTCAGAGTCATAACTGGGGTGGGGTAAAAGGGGCAGATATCCAGGGAGCACACTGTTAGGGGACACAATTAGCAGTTGCTGATGGACCACAAGTGTAGTACCAGCAGTCATATACAAAGCCCTGGGAGATATCATGGCTACTTTAAAGAATGCAGATACTGCATTTATGGAGTTCAGCTTGTTAGTAACCATAGCAAGTAGCAAGAGTTATGGTCAAGAACAGAAGATTTTTTTTAAAGTTGGGGAAGCTGTTTTTTGGATTTTGGCTCACTGGGACATTGCACATGTTAACAGTGCTTATTCACCCAAGAAAAGGTAAACTAGTGTGTTTGTGGTAAGCATGTTCCCCAAAGAAATTTTAATTCTCAGTGTATGATATGTCTGAGACCCTCTCACAATGTCATCACCTGTAGTATCTGTGCAAAGTTCAGCAAGATGAGAAAGAGAGTTAGCCCTCCAGAACTACCTGGCTAGGAAAAAGCTAGAGGCATTGTCATAGCTGGCTGCCATGTCTTCAGGTATTCAGCAATAGCTCACTTTGGATGTCATACCTGAAAAAAGGAAATACCTGGAAAAGTGCTCTTAACAGAAGGAACAACAGGAGTCAGGGATGTCTATTTGCCCCCCCCCCCCTTAGGCCTTGAAGACATCAAATCAGGTGAGGTACCTCCCCTGGCTTTGGCATCTGTAATGTCTGAGGCCTCTGGCAATATTTCTTTAAAGACTGCAATGACTTTAGAAATCAACACATCCTCCTACATAAAGAATCTGTTTCTGCAGTCTGTCCAGAAACCACACCTTGAATATCTGAGCCTAATGTTTATCCAGTGATAATTGACGGAGAAGTTGGTATCCCCTTGTTATTGCAATTGTTATTGTAAGGCAGATGTCCATAATGCCTGCCCACATATCTAGGTGCACCAGGGTGGTCACTTACTTAAAATCAAGGACCCAGATGTCCACACCTCTAACATCTGACTTGCCAGGCCATTTGCCACAACCTGTTACAGAGGCAACAGATAAGTCATCTCATTCCCTTTTTAATCTAGATTGCCTCCCAGGACTGGTTCGTATTGACTCAGGAATTTATGGCCTTTATTCAAAGCCTGCAGTCTTGCTTAGACTAGCCTTCAGTGTGGGGATCCGGCCTCAGGAAAGGAAGAGAAATCTCTCCAAGTGGTGAGTCACAATTCTCTGATTTAAGAAAGAAAAATCTTGGATACAGTTTCTAGATGTTTTCTACTTTAGATTCTGATACTTTCACAGAACACCTTGCCCAGTGAATCCTCTTAGACGGCATTTTTATTTGGTAATACCTTGTCTAGGATGAAAAAGCCCTTTAAATGAAAAGTCAAGGATGTTTCATATACTCAGAAAAGATACAGAGACCTTCTGGGTTTGTAAACCCTTAAACATTTAGCTATTTCTCCAGTATTATGGATGTTACCGAATGGAGCAGCATCCCTGAACCTGACTCTGACCCCCCCCCATTCCCAGTATGCCAGAGCAATTTTATATTGCTCTTCAAAGAGTTGTCCCTTCTACTGTTGCTGAAGTATCATAAGCAGGTGAAAGGAAGGATGTCTAAAAGAAAAAGTGGAAACGCGATCAAAAGAGAAGCTTGGCGACCAACAGGACTGAGGCTTAGACATGAAGCAGCCATAGTAATCTCAGGCTTCACTCCTTCCCCTCCCCATCACCCAAAATCTCAACCCAGTCCTCCAACTTTCCATACTCTTTTAATCTGCTTGACCTCTCTAAATAGTGGGCTAGCTATCCTGCTTTGTAAAACAGTGGAAAGAAAAAATAAGGGACCAACAGTTGGCCTTGCACAAGCTGCAGTTCCTTTAAGATCATAGTTCTGTAGGATTCCACCAGTGTTAAATGATCAAAGGCATGTGGTTCTGTCTTATTAGAAGACTTACTTCAAGGGGTATTGGAGAGAAAGATAGAGAGTGTCCAAGGAGTAGAGATGCCCAGAAAGGAAGGGTCTGGGAGGCCTGTTCTAGAATTGCTAAGGCTAAACAAATACTTAAAAGTGCCAAAGTTCAACATACTATCCCAATATGCCCTATTGTCCCTCTTATTTCCCCAAACTGTGCTGGTCTGAAGGATGTCTGTTTCAACATTCCATTCAAAGGGACTGCAGATGCTTTCTCTTGTTTAAGCAGGGAGTTCTCTTTACTAGTTTATCTCATTGTCCTTTGGATTTGTCACTACATCCTAGGTCTTTACAAAGTACATAGCTGCAGTGATTGCTTTTTTATGAGCTAAGGTCATTGAAACCTATCCTTATTTGGACAATTGCCTAATTCAGACCCAGTCTCAGGATGTTCAGAATCTCTCTCTCTCTCTCTCTCTCTCTCTCTCTCTCTCTCTCTCTCTCTAGAATCTAGATGAATACGGATTCGACAATAAGCAATTCGATGAACTGATATAGACCCTTAACTTTTGTGGATATAGTCTTCAGCAGTTCTGCATATGTAGGTGTGATTACATATGTGTGCATGTTCACAGGCTAGGGCTTTTTTTTGAGAAATTAGCCTCCGTATGCTAGATATAACTATAATTCCTATAGATTTTTAGGATATTTCCAATAAGAAGTGCATTTTCTGTAAGCATGACACAGTTTTTTCAATGCCTGAAATAACTATTGCCTATAAGGTCTATGAAAACAGTTCCTGTTGTACCTTCCTGCCTAATCTAAAGAAAGGCACTTCCTATTTAGAAATAAACTCAGAGAAATGTATGCTGGTAGTTAAAACAAAATTTTAACCATGGAAAGTCCAGCAGTTTATTAAGTTTTGTATTACATTTTCTTTTTAAACAAATTGTGTTTATTTTGTTCTGGGGTTTTTTGCAGTTATATTGTGGGACAGTACTTGGTGTAGATGCTAACTGGAGATTTTAAACATAAGCTAGGAAAACAGTTAGATGTCGGTACTGAAGTGTGCAATTTATGTTCATCAAAATATGAATTAGAGAGTAAATGAAAGTTAATTAGTTTAATGGGTGGAGTTTCACAAAATGACATCACAGTGATTGTGATGGGAGTGTCTTTTAAAATTAAAAACATAGCAAACAACTCAAAAATCACTAGGCTTAAAGAATTTCTTCAGTGCTCTTCACATCCCTTCTGAATCATGGCAAGTGGTACCTCGGGTGCGTTACTACATTTTTCCCAATCATTCCTTTTATATGATCTTGATTTTTCACAAAGCTATTCAAAAACAGTCTGTATTCTTAACGTCAAAGAAAGTCCAGTTGAACTTTGCCAAGTGTGACATCACCATAGGGATGGCACAGGGTGCATCTGCAAACCTTGATGTATGCACCACTGTGTATGCATGGAGTGCCGTCCATTAAAGTTTATTAATGCACCCTATGCTATCCCTTTGTTGATGTCACTTTGGGATACAGTAGAATTATATCTAGGGGCGTTTTTAACAAAAAAAGTTTATGAAACTATATTAAGAAAATGCTCACATGAAAGTGGTAGAGTAGGGGGAAGTACATCATGGCCCTTTAGCTGTGAAGTGCCATGATGTACATACATAAACCAAAGTGACACTTTAAAAGCACAACAGGAACATGCTAACAGGTTTCATTGTTAATCTTACAATCTAGTGGATATTTTCTACTTCCCACATATATGTCAAAATTATTTTTTAAAGATGATAATAACCGCTTTCTCCTGTTAATAAAGGGAATATTATTCAACAATTTTTCAAGGTACTCTATAATGTATCTTTTTTGCGTTACTGATTTATTTTTATTTTTATTTTTATTTTTTTTTTTTTAACATTAGGTTCCCTGATCATCCACAAAGTGGCTGAGATGCATCAGTCTGTTCTGGTAAGTGTGTCCATCAACATGAATTCAAGAAACACATTGGGAGTTGTCAGTGTTATACCTATTAGAGGCACGTAGTCTCTGTCCCACTGCCTCACTGCCTTACATTTGTAAGCACATATAGTCTGTCCATACCGATAATGATTTGCCTTTCTAGCTATTCTTCTCTTCATGATCACTGCCTGCTTATTAATTACTACCTGCCCCTATTTACACAGGACAGTCCCTGTTTGGGTAACTGTAGCCTGTTAAAAAATCATGAAAATAGCAAGTGCCCTGAGATTTTAAGACAAAATGTATTTCTTAAGTTTCCTCTAACAGCTGCATAAGACAAATATTTTGAATTTGAAGCATCTTAATATGATCAGAAACAAGTTCTAATATACTGCACTTTTATTATTATAACAAAGTGAAGACTAGTCCTTTGGATAGTTGTGAGTGTGCTCTGTCTTGCAAAATTTCATGTTTCCATAAAAAAAGAAAAAGTTTAACTGTGGGCATCTGTAAAGGTGGCAGCCATAACTATAGCCATATATATTAGTGTTAACAGTGATCCTGAAAATATTAATACCAACCTTTTCCCTTTATAGCTTCATAGGTTCATAGAAGTTTACTAGGCTAATGGCCCTAGAGCCCTTACAAGCCTAGTCATATTTATCGCAAGTTGCCCCAATTGTCAGTGGTTAGGTGAGTGAAGTTCGCAGAGGTGAGGGTCTATGGTAGTTAATACCGACTTCCTCTGTCCAGGAGGAACATGGGCACCACCCCACTAGTGAATTTGTGGTCACCCATCCATTGATCTAAGTTGCATTTGAAGAGAGTCAGGGAGGGGGCTCTGTTTCAAGTGAATTGGAAGCTTCTTCCAGAGAAGTGGCACTCTGGGAGATGTATCTATCTCTCCAGCATGACCTGTTCATGTCAGAGGCTAGGTTAAGATCCCTAGAGCAAGTGACCCTCATGCAGTTTGATTTACAAATCTATCACATTTCTTTCAGGGCTGGGTCAGAGACTACCCTGTAAGCCAGGCACAGGCACATAGGAAGCATGATTCATTGCATTATCCCTGTTGCCATAACTTATCAGCAGGTAGTTACACTGTGGTTTGGGGAGATTAGTAGCTGAAAATCAAGTCCCTGTGAAAGCATCACTTGAAGGAAGAAATGTGCATATATATATTTTTTTTTTTCATTTTTTGAACAGAAGTAGGGAAATTAGTGACATGGCCATGTAGAAAAGTAGTCCTGACAGTGTGTTCTAGCTGCCTACCAGCTGTTTATCTAGATCCAGTTACATTCATTTCTGAAGGAGTGTTGCCCTTGGTAGGCATTGTTTCCTTCCTTGTGTGGCTGGCCATCTGCACTACAGAACTGCTCCATTTGTCAATGCCAGCTGACCCCTTCCCTTTGGCCTTTGGTTTTGCTTAACTCCACTTAATCTATATGTCATCCAGCTGGGAGGTAATTGTTGCTGAGATGCATTCGCATATATGAACACTGGTGAATTTCTACTACCAAATTGTGGACTGTTGGTTGAGTTTCCCCTACCAAGCCACAGACTGTCATTTCCTGTTAGGAGGAGCAGACTCCCTGTGATGTGCTTCTTGTTGTTGTCCAGATTTCTAACATGGCTTTGTGTGTACCGACAAGACACAGCCCAGCCTTGATTACATTCTCCAATTTAAATGATGCATATAATACAGAGGTCATATCTTCTTGGTCTCTATGAAGTGATTTACTTATTTATAATTTTAATCTGATTTTGTTTTACTCCAGATTTCCCACCTCAATATCAGACAGATGCTTGTCTGTGTTACTGCATCAACTGATACCCACCAGATTGTTGGTGTCTTTTAACGTTTCTTTGAGAAATTAACATTTCTTTGAGAAATGAAGACTCAAAAAATGAATGAACTTAGTGTCATGTGGGGTTTAGAGTGGGGCTAATCTGCATCTTTCTCCTCAAGCCATATCCAGAGTGGTGTCCTCATTGTGTTTGAAAAAGACTCCCTGATGGAACCAAAGATTAGCCCAGAGGTCTTTGCTGCTCATGTCTCCATTGCACCAGTTCTGTTTCCTAACAGTTAAGGGGTATGACATAGCCACAACTCCTTCCATCCTCTTCATTGTGGATTGGAACCACACCAATGTTTCCAGTCCTTCAGAACTATTACTGACCATATTGAGGTATTAAACATTACAGAATCTCCAGAAAGCAAACATTATGGAATCCTAAGAGATCTAAAGGAAATTCTCTTAGCACCAACAGATGCTTTATTCATCACAAGCCCAGTGTATTGTGATTATTTTGAGGAAATGAAGGTGTTGTGCATCTTTAGAAAATTATACTAAGAAACATACTAGATGTTACTGGCCAGTCACCTGACCTCAATTGTACTTGTTGTGAAATCATCATTTCAATATTAAACTAAGAAACAGCTAAATTTCATGACAGGACAGCATCCTGGGTAGTATATGTTTTTGATGGAACAGTGATTCAGAAAAGGTAACTTTTTTATTGTGTGAGGTTATGGATTTGAGGAATAGTTAATATGCTCTATCAGAATTTCACTAAAACAGGTTGTTAAAGTGGTCACCGAAGGTTTATGAATATGAATGAAGCAGAGTATTATGATCAAATCACTGATTATAATTAGTTAATGTGTTCTCAAAATGGATTCAAGAAATTCACCTCAAAGTAAAGCTTGAGAGGTGAATTTTCTGAATCCATTTCAAGAACACATTATCAGTTATAATTAGTGACCAGATAAACTTTTACAGGACATGGAGTTTTAGCTGCTCCAGTGTATTACAACTTACAGAGAAAAAGATGGCTGGAGTAAGAAGTGCTTCACAGCTTTGAAAGCTGTAACATAATGCTGCTACACAGATAGCTGGCAGAAGCAAAGTATCCTTTTGATCAGCTTTAAAAGCTATTAAACATTTCACTCTATTACTGCTTTATTCATGTGTGTGTTCATAGGTTCATAGGTTCATAGGATGATGCAAGGCTATTGGCCCAGAGGCCCTTATAAGCCTAGCCAAGAATTTCACCCATGTTCCTCACAAAGTCAGCACCTGTTTCCCCTGTCTAGCAGAGACACAGGTGGGATCCCAAAAAAGTGTAGATCCATTGCAGTTTGGAAGTTAGTGGGGAATTCACGGATGTTTTGCAGGGAGATGCACATACACACCAAGTAGGCTAGAGTATCTAGTCTTACATTCTACAGATCACAGTACTTAATGCACTCACGACAGCTTAAGTCTGTGTTTGTGGTAGCACAAAATGTATTACAGCTTTTAAAGCTGTGAAAATGTTTCTGTGGTGGCTGCCATGTGTCCTGCAACAGGAGACCCACTCAGAACAGCATTCAAAGATGCATTGCATGCTTTTCTTTGTGCCAACTGCAGAGCATAATCAGCACACTCCATGAACAAAAACAGTCTCTCTGTTAGATTGTTTAATTGTAGGTTAGACTGTTGAGGAAAATTACATTGCTAAAGACATCCCTTTGGTGGGAAGACATAATTACAGCAGGTGTTTTTGAGAATGAGCATCCATGCTCGTGTGTGTGTGTGTGTGTGTGTGTGTGTGTGTGTGTGTGTGTGTGTGTGTGTGTGTGTGTGTGTGTGTGTGTGTGTGTGTGTGTGTGTGTGTGTGTGTGTGTGTGTGTGTGTGTGTTGTATTCGCTTCTTTGTGCACAGTAAGTGCTGGCATAAGCTGCAATTGCCTCATGATTCAGATTTGAATAAAGTGAGCACCACAAAATGAATATATGAGAATAACTGAATGAAAGAATGAATCCTTAGCTACACCCAAATTCATAGAAAAGTCATTTTTATAAAACAGATCCTTGAGCCAGTTTTGTTTTTGTCCTTAATGCCTAAAAATCATCAGACTTCCTTAGTGATCTATTGACCCAATTGTTCCATGCAGCATGAAAGCTAGCAAAGTCCATTCACTTCATGCAGGATGAGAGCCATGCACAAAAGCCATCATCTATGTACCCATCAGGACAATCTTGCTTTAAGGCCTTAACTCCACCACTGGTGGCTAATGCAAGTCTACATCACCAAATGGGCCTACTATCACCTCCCCTAATGTGTGCATGCTTCCACACATATAACAGTGAGCTGTAACTGGCTAGATAAAGTCCACATTCCCAACCCTAGTCATGTCTGGTGCCTGGCAAGTCTCCATTAGTATGGAGATAATCAGCTACCCATACCACCACTACCTCCTTTCAGGATAGGCAGGCTACCATTGAATGCTCACTCTTACCCTCCCCCACCTGGCTCTTCCATCAGCTGAACTGCTACTCAAACTCAAGTCGTCTGGTCCATAGTCAAAGCTGACCTCAGGAATAGCAAATTTGCTAGCAATACAAAACTGAAAATGTACATTTTTTGGTAAAGATAGACTCATTCAAAAAAATCCATAAGGCATGGCACAGTATGTAATCTCCTGTAATAATTTCATTTCTGGATTGCATCAGAATAAAGGGTGATACTGAGTATTATGACATCCCACAGATGACATTACATGCAACTACTGAGTGCCTTAATGATCATATATAGTTCCAAGTTCTAATAGCATTATTTTGTGTGCATAACTGATTTAAATAATACTGATGTCTAATATTGTGAATCTTTTTATCGAGGAGTAAGTACTGGAGTCCTATTTAGTTCATTTGAATTTGTTTACCAGGCTGGGGCAATGATCGATTCCTACCAGTTTCAGCCCAGGTTCAATAAAATCACCAATGTGATGTCTTAAATTTATAACACTAATGCATAATACTAGATTTGAAAGGCAGAACAGGAGCAGTTAATGAGCCACATGCTATAAACATTATTATACTCACCGTGTAAATGGCTGTCTCCCATTAAATCGTGCTAACTAAATAAAAACTACCCCAATGTGTTGAGATTTTGCTTAGGGGTATATAAAGGGGAAGCTCAGTTTTTTGGGGTTGAGGTTGGCATAATGATGAAGGTGTTTACATTACAGACACAAGGTATAGGGTTTGATTCTCATCTTTGAGAATCATCACTAGGCTTAAAAAGGCCCTTGGAGTCATTAGCCTAGTAATTACCTATGACCTATGAAGGTATAAGCTCCCATAGTAGGTCTTAGTATCTGTTTTCTAGTTTCTGGTTGTATTTTCGGAAGTTGTCTCTTTGAGCTTCACAATTTTAAGCAAATATAAAGTCATGGAATTTCTGTGGTAGCTAAATGAAATACCAGATGTGATCAACAGAACAATGGTCTTATAATCTGTACCACTGTCACTAAATAATATGCAAGAAGGTTGGCCTTGAGTGCATATGGAAATGACCACTGCTACCTTAGCTTATGACCATCACCACCACACCCAAATACGATTCACATTATACCTCTGTAGATCAAAGCTATATTTGTTGGCTGCTCAGGAATTCATCACTCTCAGCTGAGTGTCTTACAGTGTAACATGCTGCCACCAGTCAGACTCATCTGGCATACAAAAGATTTCACTTACTAAATACTCTTAAATTGAGTAAGGTATATCACATTAGACAATGATAGCGCAGGAATGTAACCCCCCCCCAAAAAAAGCAGATGTCTACAGTTAAAAATCCACCAGTTCAATAATTACATTTGCATATACAAAGATATAACCAACCACAAGTTATTTAAATGAACAATGCTATTCTTTACTACAAATAAATAACATTATATGGTGCAGTTTGATATATACTTCTGAATAAATAACATTATATGGTGCAGTTTGATATATACTTCCACGGTGGTGCAGCGGTAGCGTTGCTGCCTCACAGCAAGAGGTTCTCCCATTCGATTCTCGGCTGGAGTGCGGGGAGTGCCTTCTGTGTGGAGTCTGCATGTCCTCCCCACGGTTGGGAGGGCGTTCGAAAGACATGCGTAAATGGGCGTGCCTTCATTGAAGGTTGAACGTCGAGCTGGCACCTCGGCATTCGTGAAAATCTACTGCCAATCATTAGCGGACCAGAGTTCCACTGTGGTGACCCCTAACCAGGAAAAGCCGAAAGACAACAACAACATATGGTGCAGTTTGAAAATTAGATATACAAGCAACTCCCCTGTTATACAAAGAAGTCAAAAATAAAAGGCTTAAAAAGATAAGTGACATTTAGAAAATACTGATGCTTCTCCTATTTATTTGGTTATTTGTTTATTTATTTATTTATTTATTTTGGTAACTGAGGTAAAGCACTGATCCAAACAAACTTATTTCAGTCTCAGCCTGGACAAATATAAATGACAGTAGACAAGCAAGTTAACAAGAAGTATTATGAATACAAACAAAATGGGTGAAGATAGCAATGAATCAATAACAGTAATAATATTAAAGTACACAGTATAGGTGGCAATAGAAATGGATACTTAGAGTAAGGATGAGAAAAGAAGAAGAGTGAAATAATGACGTGACAGAGCACAAAGTGTAAAAGATAGCAAAAGTAAGGTAAGGGCAGTCAGAAATTAACTTTATCTCATTAACACCTTTGTGATGTGAGACGTCACACCTTTAGCAGCCTACACACATCCTGCCTTCCAGAACATTTTCTGAAAAATGAACTTAAAAAGGGTAAGATAAACACAAGAAAATATTTTGTGAACAAAAAAATAAATAATGAAGGGGAGAATGGGAGGTTAGCTGATGTGTCCAGAGGGAAAGCATTTGCAAATTGACTCAGATTTGAGATGATCTTTAAGCTGAGCATGAAATTATAGGTATGGCATGAGGTCTTTAAGATTAGTAGGTTAGGATTCCCAGAATGTGGGGTCTAGGATGGTGAAGGCTTCATTAATGCAATGTAGTCTGGTTCTGGGATATTGAAGTAGTGGACCAGAATAGTTAAGACTTCTTAGATTGTAACTGGGAGGGTTATCTGAAGAGGTTGGAAGCAAGGGAAGGGCAGGAGTGTTCTTTGAGGACCTTGTAGATTTGGGATCCAGTTATGCTAATTTATATTGGAGAGGGTACTGCAAGGGCAGATAGAGTTGCTTATCGTTTGGATGGTGGAGGAGTTTTTCTTGGATGTTGCTGCAACCAGTGCAGGCCATATTCAAGCCGTGCTAGTAGAGGACCTTTGTCTATGGCATTCCTGGTTGGTCTGAAGAGAAAAGGGGGAATTTTAGAGGACCAAAATAGGAGGTAATTTATTTTCTTCTGTATTTCTTCTGGGTGAAGGTGAATGTTCAGTGTGGGATCAAGCCACATAACAAGGTATTTGAAGAAGATGACTTGGTCAATGGTTGTCCAGATGGTCATGGATAAGAAGTGATTTAGAGTTTTTCTGCCATTTAGGGGAGGTACCAAAACAACATTACTTTAGTTTTGGAAGTGTTCAGCATTATCCATTTGATATAAAAAGAAAATCAGCTTGTAGTTGGTCTTTTATAACTGAGGAGGTTAGATTTGAGTGAAATAAGACGCTGTCACTATGATAAAGTAAGAGAGAGGTGAGGGAGGTCAAGCGGTATTTTATTAATGAAAACAGAAAAAAGAAAGATAAGCAGAATGGAGCCATGAGGGACTGAGAGGAGTAGAAACAGGAGGGTGTTCTAAAGCTGAATAGAGAAGAACAGATTGGAAGTAATATTTTTAAGCCGGGGAGTTTTATATGGGTTAATTCCAGTTTCAGTTAGGTGATCTAACAGAATCCTATGGTCAACCAGATTGAAAGCTCTGGTGAGGTTAATAGAGATGGCTGCAGTGAGGAGGCCTTTGTCAATAGTCAGGAGGATATCATCAGTAAGTGTCCAAAGTGCTGCAGAAGTGCACCTACCAGCCCAAAAGACAAGCTGTTTTGAGGATAGTAGATTATATTGGGAGATGTAATGGGTGAGTTGATTGTAAACTAATGTTTCCAGGATTTTGCCAAGTATGGGAAGAATGGAGATGGGATGAAAATCAATGGTGTGGTATGGGTTAGTTTTTTGTGGGGAGGAGTTTAACAACGGCTGTTTACCAAGTATCAGACATGAAGTTTTTTTTGTGTTAGACAGAGATGATAAATGTAAAGAAGGGCTGGGACTATCAAGTCCTTACATATTAATAAGAACCATGTGAGAAGTTTGTCAGGATCAACAGACGAGTCAGTTTCTAGCTCTTCATGTAGTGGTACTACGTGTTTAGCTTTGATTGCTTTGAAATGGAAAGTGGGAAGATGGGGGGGCAGAGGTTCAAGGGAGAGGAGCGGGTTATTAATGGACTCAGGGATGGGAAGTGTACTGAAGTGAATGATGAAATCAGTTGCTGTGAGGTGAGATGAGGAGTGGATGCTAGCTGGATTAGTACAACCTGTCAGGCGGTTGACTTGTGCCCAGAATTTTTAGTTGAGTTGAGAAGAGCTCATTGATACTTTTTCATAATGTGACTTTTATGTCACCTGATTGCATGTTTAGCTAGATTTCTTAGCTTAGTACGGTGTTGCCTGGAGGATGAGGATGGGTTGTTTTTCCAAGTATGCCAAGCATTGTCCCTGAGACTAAATAGGCATTTGACTTTCTACGTCAGCTACTTATTTTCGAAAAGTGTATACAGCCATGTGATTTTAGGAAAGAGTGAGTCCTGAAGGTCACTGACAATTTATCTGAGGATAATGCTGCAGTGGTTAGGGTCAGTAGGAGAGAGAATAGGAGGCCAGTTTAATGAGGCTAGAAATGTCTTTCATTTAAGATTGTTGAACTGGGATGTGTTCCGAAAAGATATGAGGGAGATAGGCATTTTTTATGTTGTGAGAGTTATTGAAGCTGATTGGACAATGGTCACTGAAGGAAGGGGGGTGAATGAGAATTTGGGAAGTATTAGTAGCTGAAGAAGTAATATATTAAACATTAAATACCATAATAATTTAACAGTTGCAGAAAACTCATAAGCAGATAAGCAGAATTTATTGACATGAGCTCAGTGTCTCTGGTTAGCAAGAGTTCACTTTCCAGTCATTGTATTCCATAGTGCTCTCCTAGAGGCAAAAAAAAATTGACTGATTTAACAATTCCTCCCTAAACTCAAAAAAGCAAAGTCACTAGAAGTATGTCCAACTAGACGTCTTGTAACAAATTATCATTGCTATTCAGTCAGCAGATTGCTCTTATGGCAATCTCCCCATATGCAGTCAACACATGCAATTTGCATTCTCCCATTTCATTTAGAATTCACATTTTCAAATCTAAACGTCTCTTTGCAAAGTTACTCATCTTTACAAGAAGTGCTAGCCAATTTATGGCAACACAGCCTTTAACAAGAAATTTCAGGCTTGAAAAAACTCTGCTGGTGTGTGTGTGTGTGTGTGTGTGTGTGTGTGTGTGTGTGTGTGTGTGTGTGTGTGTGTGTGTGTGTGTGTGTGTGTGTGCGCGCGTGTGTGTGTGTGTGTCAGAGAGCAACAAACATGACTGTTACTGCTCATTCTGCCTCATATGAGCTGAGAAGATGGACAATGGTCCTCCTAGCTTGCAGGAATAATGGCCTCAGTTCCCATACAGCAATGTAATCACGTGTTGCCCTAATCTAATGTTAACTCCTAAGGCCACATTCATAGGAAGGACAAGTTCCCATTATCATGGGAAACCACTGACTCCTATTGGTGTATCAGTGCTAACTATAAGTAACAGCAGTGATAAGAGGGAAGACTGGTAGGTCACAGGGAAATTAAATGGATTCTGTAGTCAAAATGCTGGCCGGGAACATAAATACCAACCACAGGTATGAATGTTGTTGATTTTATCATTTACTGCAGCACAGCAGAACATATTAAAGCATGTTCATTTAGTCCAAACAACCATCTCCTTAATCTTCATAGTCATTTATCTTCTGAGAGAAGTTGGAAGAAGTGAAATATAACAGTCCACAGAGCTCATAAGTGTTTATGGAATATGAATAGTTTGACTTGGTAGTCCTGAGTGGCCTTGTGTTGCGCAGGTATTACACAGAGAAAACAGATAAGGAATACAATTGGTTGAGGAACCAGTCCTAGTATGCACATCCCCTATTGTTACCTGATGATTTAATCAAAATATTATCCTCCATGAAATACCATTACAGCTAGTATCATTCTGAAGCATGGATTCTTAGTCTTTGTAGACTAAATCCTTCAAGGAAAATGTGGTACTCAATGAATCAAGAGAAAATGGGAAAGTCCTTCTAAGGTGGTAGTCCACTGAACACAGAAGGTGTTATAAGAGAGCTAGGAACACAGGTTGACAGCAACCTCTCTTTTGACCGCCACATTGCCACTGTGGTCAGAAAGAATTCTATGTGGCACATTTCATTACTAAGGGTTTCGCATCCAGGAAGAAAGAGGTCATATACTCCCTCTACTCTTCCCTCCTTAGGCCATTCATCGAGTACAATGCCCCATTTGGCATGTACCTCACTAGACACCTGCAACAACTGAAGAGGCCACAAAAGTACCTCACAAAGAGTATCCTAGGCCTTAAACACTTGTCCTATATGGACAGATTAAAAAACTCCAACTATTCTTTGTCTCATATCACCTACTTAGAGGTGATCTCTGCTTGACTTACAAAGCCATGTCTTACCCAGCTCTGTTAGAAAAGCTGTATCTAAATAAATCCCAATCCCTCCGCACCACATGCTCCAGAGACCTCAACCTCATTACCACAATCAACAGAACATGCTGGAGGGACAGGTTCATAACCCAGAGACTGCCCATGCTATGCAATAGACTTCCTATACATGTCAAGCAGAGCACCTCACTGGCCCTCTTCAAGAGGAATCTTGATGAGTGGATGGGAAATAGAAAATTCACCCCAGGGATCATTCCAGTGGCTCTACTTGACAGAGGCACTGGGAACTAAGGTCAGGTGGCACAATGCCAGGGTAATCCTATGGGCTAGGCTTGTAAAGGCTCCAGGGCCATTAGCCTAGTGCACACCTATGAACCTATAAGGCACTGGCTAACAGACTCTATTATAGTAAGCCTTCCCAAAAAACATTGTGCTTTCCTTGAGGCAAGCAAAACTATATTGAGCATCCTAATAAGAGAGGAAAAAGAGCCAAACTGCACTTCACAAGTGCAGTCATTTTTAGAATATAAGTCAAATATCTAAGATGTAGTTAAATGTATTAGTGTCTCACTCCTCAGTTGTGATCTGATACCAGTTTCACACTGAAACTGATCTCTCCTAGAAGCAGTACCTAAAAGACCAGTATTTAAACATGTAACATTTTCAGACCAACACAAGTTCAAGTCTTCACAAGGAGGCTGGCCTCACCATGCTGCTAAAGAAATAAGAAACTCCATGTCATGGTGGGCACCACCCATTATGAACTGAATACATTTGGTTGTAGCTGTGCAAGTAAATCAGCTGTAAAGAAAACAAGGGCATAAAAATGAAGGAGGAACAGATGTAGTGCTCTCCCCAGAGTCCAGAAAGGACATCAAAGTCTAGGTTTCTATATAAACACCAATCAAATTAAATGACAGTGCAATGACATTTAGGATGCACAAAGAAACACAGGGGGAGGAAGAAGGCAGGATTATACAGCCAATACAATGAGGAAGTAGCAAAGTCATTGAGAGGCATCAGTTCATTCACAAAATTAGAAGTTATGTACTCACCATAACGTTCCATCTGAGTAGGTGACTTCATTTGGATGCAACCTGTGGGTATCGGATCCGACCTCGGATCCGAGCCGGCATTTCAAAAGCTTAGGCTCCAAGCTCCTAGCTCCTCCCTCTTACCCATAACCCCTTGCCAAGCCCTGACTGACCTCAGATTGAGTTTGCCTCAAAAATACTGACTACAGTACACGAAAAACAGCATAAATACTCGCTCTATAAAGGCCAGGGGGATGGAGGGGGGGATGGTTGCATCCAAATGAAGTCACCTACTCAGATGGAACGTTATGGTGAGTACATAACTTCTAAACCTGAAGTAGGCCGACTTCATTTGTCTGCAACCTGTGGGACAGAGTCCCCAGCTACCTGAATCTTGGGCAGCCGTCATGGAAGGATGTTTCGGAGCACCGCTGAGCCAAAGGATGCTCTTCCTCTGGAAACAACATCCACCTTGTAATGAGAAATAAAGGTATGAGGCGAGGCCCAAGTAGCTGCCGCGCAGATATCATCCAATGAAACACGTGACTTAAAAGCGGCTGACGTGGAGACTGCCCTAGTAGAATGAGCCGTAACCCTCTGAGGAGCAGGTCTACCTGAAGTGTCATAAGCCTGCAGAATACAATTAGCAATCCACCTAGATAGTGTGACTTTAGACACTGCTTTACCCAAAGCAAATTTAGCAAAGGAGACGAACAGCTGATCTGATTTCCTGTGACCAGCTGTTCTGTGAACATAAAAACGTAATTGTCTATGAACATCCAAGGAATGCAATTTGTATTCTCCTTTGTTTGAGTACTTGGGAAAAAACACAGGTAAATTGATTGATTGGTTAATATTAGATTCAGAAGAGACCTTCGGAAGAAAAGATGGATTGGTCCTGAGGCACACCCTATCAGGAAGAAAGAAAGGTAAATTGACGATAGAGCCTGAAGCTCAATCACTCTTCTGGCAGAAGTGATAGCTACCAAGAAGGCAGTCTTCCATGAAAGGTACTTTAGATCTGTAGAAGCTGCAGGTTCGAATGGAGGAGCAGTAAGGGCTTGCAGAACTAACGATAAGTCCCAAGGTGGTACAACCTCCTTGACTGGAGGCCTCAACAAAAAAATTCCTTTGAGAAAGGTTTTGCATAATTTCACCGTCATGAGGGGAGCTGTCTCATGACCAATGTGGTAATGCGAGATGGCTGCCAATTGTACCTTAATCGTGGAAGAACTTGCCCCTTGGTGAAAGAGGTCTGTTAAAAAATCCAACACTGCTGACATAGGTGCTGAGAAAGGATCTAAAGTTCTCTGTTCCGCCCAAATAGAGAATCTCTTCCATTTGCTCCGATAAACCTGCCTGGTGGAAGGTTTATGAGCTGCCACTAAGATGGCTTTGACCGGTGATGAGATACTGGGAGTCCTAATCAAGGATGGAACTGGAGCAGCCAAGCTGTCAATTTCAGGGTGCGCAGATTGGGAACCGCAATCCCCAGGGGGTGGGAGATGAGATCCGGAATCGGATCCAGAATCCAGGGTGGATTGATTTTGTGAGACCATACAAAGGGGAACCAGGGCTGACGAGGCCAGAACGGGGCAATGAGAATCATTCTGCTCCCCACACTGTTGGCTTTCTGTAGAAGCCTCTGCATCAGAGGTAGTGGAGGGTAGGCATAAAGGAGACTGGGAGGCCAAGCATGCACCAGCGCATCTCTCGGGAATTCCCCTGGTGGGGGAAGGAGAGCGAAGAAATTGTCGCATTTGGCGTTTGAGGGAGAGGCAAAAAGATCGCAACAGGGTTGCCCCCAAATGGCAAAAATCTTCTTCGCTACCTGAGGATTGAGAGACCACTCGTGAGGTGACAGAATGGTGCGACTGAGTTTGTCATAAGGATGTTGGATTTTCCCGGAATGTGCATTGCTACCAGAAAGCGTTTGGTGGAAATTGCCCATTCCCAGACTCTCATGGCCTCTCAACAAAGGGGATAGGACCTGGTTCCTCCCTGTTTGTTGATGTACCAGACTACTGACATGTTGTCTGTCTGAATTGCAATAGTCCCTGAAGGAAGAACGTGGTGAAGTGCTTGCAACGCTAGGAGCACCGCTCTCATTTCCAGGACATTTATATGCAACAATGTCTCTGTGGGGTTCCACGTGCCTTGGACAATCTTTCCCGCAGAATGCCCCCCCCACCCGAGGCAGGAAGCGTCCGTGGTCACTGTGGCTCGGGGAAAAGCAGCACAAAAGGGTCTCCCTGACAGGGGCTCTGGAGACAGAAGCCACCAAAGGAGGGAATCCTTGCACGCTTTGCTGACCGCTATCGGAGAGTTGAGAGAGGAACTGAGAGGGGACCATTGAACTTGAAGGGTCCATTGAAGAACCCGCATGCGCATGAATAAGAAGCGGAATAGCTGCCGCCATCGAACCTAGGGCCCTCAGGACCGAAGCTGCAGTCGTAAATGGTTGCAGGACCGCTGCTACATGACACTTCAGGTTGGCAATTCTGTCTGGAGTGAGGAAGGCTCGCATTGACCTGGTGTTTAGCCTTCCTCCTATGAAATCTATAACTTGTGTGGGATGCAGCAAAGATTTCTCCCAGTTGACAGTGATGCCCAACCTTGGGGCTAGTCGAAGAAAGTAGTCCCTGGCTGAGCACAGAAGATGCCTTGATGATGCTGTCAGGAGCCAGTCGTCCAGGTACGGAAAGACCTGCAATCCCTGGAGTCTCAGGTGGGCCGCTACAACAGCTAAGACCTTGGTGAACACCCTGGGGGCTGAGGTGAGACCAAAGGGAAGGGCCCTGAACTGATAATGACTGGCTCCCAGCCGGAAGCGAAGAAACCTCCTGGACCGTTTGTCCATGCGAATGTGGTAGTACGCGTCCTTGAGGTCTATGGAGCACATCCAGTCGTTCTCCCTCAAGAGGGGGAGAATAGATTGAAGGGTGACCATCCGGAACTTTTGCTTGGTTACTGACAGGTTCAGCAGGGAAAGATCTAAGATCGGTCTTAAGTCCCCCGTTTTCTTTGGCACTAAAGAACCTGGAGTAAAACCCTGACCCGGTTTGCTCTGGGGACGCACTGGATAGCTCTTTTCTAGCAGCTGTCCAATTTGATAGCTGCTGCCTCCCTTTGGTCGGGTGGAACATCTGGGAGGCTGCGAGATCTGGGAACCTTGTATAGGGAATTGAATAACCTCTGGATATCACACGAAGCACCCAACGGTCTGTTGTGATGGACTCCCAAGAAGTCAGGTGCCTCGAAAATGCCCCCGACTGCCTCCAGAGACGGACAGCCGGGTAACCCTTCAGGGCTGCTGCGTGGGTCTATCAGAGAAAGGTTCTCTGGACCCAAAGTTGCTAGGAGCCCCTGCCTCTAGGGGCGACCTCCCGTCCTCCTCTGCCACGGAAGAACTGGTTATCCGGAGCAGGTTGGGACTGCTGCGATTTCGGAACCACATATTCTTCTGTCCCTTTTGGTTCTTGAGAAGGACCTCTGGGGAGCTGAGAAGTGGACTCCGGCAGACAGCGTCTTCCGTCCTTTCGCTCTGGACTAATGTTTCGAACAGTCTTGCCAAACAAGGCAGAACCATCGAAGGGGCATTCGAAGGTCGCCTTGAAGGGCTCTGCAAAATCACAGTGGCAGAGCCAGGCCTGTCGCCTCATGACTAGGCCTGCTCCGCTGGCTCTAGCGGCTCCCTCAGTAGCGTGAAAAAGCAGCCGCATAGATGTATTGGAAACTGATCTGAGAGTGGCCATTCGGTGGAGTATACTTGTTTATCCTCACCGACATGGACTCTGGGGAGATGCAGCGTATTCTTTAATCAGATCCCGCTGCATCCTGATGACGTGTGCCATGTAGTTCAGCACTCTCAAAGAGAAGGTTGCTGAACTGAAAACTCGCTTCCCAATGCGATCCATCGAGCGGGACTCCTTGCCCGGAGGATGCATAGAGGGACTCTCCTGGGCCAACTCCCTCTTAGTGGCTGCAGCCATCATCATGGCATCTACTGGGGGGCCTTTGCTCCAGTGAGTGCGGTCTGCCGGAGGGGAAAGGATGCGGTCAGGACGCTTAGGTACAGGCTCAACTGTGTCCGGATCCTTCCACGCTCTGATGGATATAAGGTCCACCAGAGAGTCGGCAGGAGGAGACACCCAAGAGGTAGATGGGCCCACCTCGAATGCCTCCAAGAACACAGACTCGTCTGAGGAGGCCTTGGGGGCAGACCACCCCCCCCGATCCTCAACATTTCCATAATGTCTCCAAATGAGACGTCTTCAGGGGGTGACCTTGGGGAGCCCTCCCCTTCATCCAAGTCTGTGTCTTCGATAACGGACTCGGGGGAGTCCATGTGCCTCCTTTTGCACTTACGCTTCCGAGGTACTTCTTCGGGGGGGGTGTCCGAGGAGTACTCTTCCGCAGCTGGATGTTCCAAGGGAACTACTTGGGACATCGAGGCGGGCTGTCCCTGGGACCGGCTGGTGGGGGCCTGGCCCAACTGCAAGGGAGTGCGGGATGGAGCCGTGGCAGGGACCGGGGGTCTGGTAGTCCTCAACAGTGCCCTTTCCACTACGTCGAAGGCCGAGGGAGAGCCAGCTTCTCTAAACCCCGAGCCGACCCCCACTGGATCCGGCCGCGGATCGGCGAAACGAGAAAACCGTCGGATCCGAGACCGGTGTGCTCCGACCTGGACAGAGCCGAAGACACACCAGCTCCCTCGGATCCGAGGCTCGGTCCTTGGCTCCGAGAGGTCGGGTCCGAAGTACCCAAAGCACTCAAGGGATGGGACGGATCCGAGGTGCGCCGACCTATCGGATCCGACCCACCCCCGGATCCAAGTCTGCCCGGTGCCGACAGCTCCGAACCCGTGGTATGGGTCGGAGAAGGAGCCAAAGGCGAAAAAAGGTCAAAGCCCCTCCCGGATTGGGGGGGGGCTAGGAGCACTCCCATTTGCATTTGGGCCTGGATGAATTTCCTCATCATCCGGTCCATATCTGCTTCACTCATAGAAAAAGTGGATCTGGTGGAGGCCACCGGCGGACCTAGAGAGCCGCCTCGGGACCTCGCTGAAGGGCTAGCCTCCTCCTCGGGCCCAGGAGAGAACCGAGGGAGTGGAGCCGAGGAGGAGGAAAGCTAGAAGGCACAGGGAGGCCAGGCGGAGGTGCCGAACTGGAGGTTTCGCTCTCCGTTTGTGGTGCCTCTCCTGTGCCTCTCCTTCTTCTCTCTCCCTAGAAGGCTCTCTCTCTTCTGGCAACTTAGAGGGAGGTTGAGTCCCAGCCGGAGGAGGAGAGCCCACAGCAAGAGCTTGCTGAGTAGAAGGGGCAGAAGCGAGCGGTATCTGGGGAGAAGTCCCGCCAGCACCAGCTTCGACCTCAAAGCTCGGGGTTGAACCCTGCACAAATGGTACAACCAGATGACAGGTGTTCAACCCCAAGCATGATCAAGATGAGTGTGGCCATCTGCTGGGGACAGCTTATGGCCACACTCGTACATTTAGAGAATACAGCCTTATGGGCTTGGACATGATAAGCCTAACAGGCCTAAAACAACACACACACACAAACTACGAAAACCCGTGAAAAGTTAAAAATAAAGAGAGGAAAGCCTACACACTCAACACTAAATAATTAAGAGAAAAAAGTTGAGATTTTTTAAACTTTTTCTGTCAGAAATAACTTATCTGCACCAAAAAACGCCAGGAGCTCAAGAATCCGTCGCAACTTGAAAGCGGCAAACGAGATCTGAGGTCAGTCAGGGCTTGGCAAGGGGTTATGGGTAAGAGGGAGGAGCTAGGAGCTCGGAGCCTAAGCTTTTGAAATGCCGGCTCGGATCCGAGGTCGGATCCGATACCCACAGGTTGCAGACAAATGAAGTCTGCCTACTTCAGATGGATAGTTAAAAGGTTAACCACCGGGCATTACATTTCATCAGTTTTCTAGATTAGACGAGGAAGGCACTGGGACAGATAGACAGTTAGTGGGAAAAACTCAAAAAAGGAAAACAGAAGATATCCTGGAAAGGAACACCTGTGCTGTTCTCACAGTGCAGGAATTAGGACCGCACTGGGAAGATGAATAAGAAAAACAGAAGAGAAGAGTACAGTGAAGTGACAAGAATTCTGAAAGTGGAAAAGGGTCTGATACTGAATAACATACATTTAAGGCTACAAAAGGAATTCAGAGAAAAGCTAGTTGCCCAGCAGTGACATTATGTGACAACACATTGGAAAGAAACCATTATCTCATAAGGACAGTGTCAGTGGTCATACATTGCTTCAATCATAATGAGGATATGATCAATTGAAGGACGAGTGGCATCCTAGTCTCCTTTCAATGGCAGTCAAGGAAGCAAAATCCATGGGAATAAGCTGATGACAGAAGAACAGGATCAATTTCTTTGACAGTGTGAGCAGGTTCAAGGTATTAATTCAGCTTTTTTTTTTTTTTTGTTTTTTTGGGCAGATGCATTGCCCTGATTGACAGACTCTTCTATCCAGGCCTTGATGTGAAAAACTCAGTTACAGGCCAGAATGACAAAAGAAGTAAAGCTGCCAAGTAGATGAGAGCCACAGGGATAGAACCAGGCTTGAAATTTGTAAGTGGTTATAATCAGATAATGGTTTTCACTCAAAGCTATCTATGAGCCAGATATTGTGCTGCTCAATAATGGAACCACCACATATGGAAAAGCACCTGCTTGTAGGTGAAGAGTGTATGGATATATAAACTTATAGGGAGAAGACATTGTATTGCCTCCACAGTGATATGAACAGCTTCTCCTCCGACTCAAGATGTGGAGTTAGGGCTATTAGAAATGCTGTCATAGCCAGGATGATGGCAAGAGCACAAAATACTCTCATGGCTGACTGTATGATATATGCCCCCTCACACAAACTGATCTCCCTTGCCTTGTACATTTGGTGGGTAACTACCCCAGTATGGGGGAAATGAAGGGTCCCAAGCTCAGTATGGGAGGGATTGGTGGTTGGCAGGCAAAAGGGCAAAAATTACCTTGCAAATAATTTACCTGAATACTTCACTTTTATATCTTCAAGGTCTTGCATGAAGCATACATGAACTGCTTCTAAGGATCTCTACAACCATGTATGTAAGTTGCATTTCAGTTGCAAATTACTATATATACCATTTATATCTCTTGTGTTTATTTGTATGGTATAGGCTGTGCCTGAAATGATCTGACAAAGGTCAGTTCACTTACACGGTTAAGAAAAAGTAAATAAAAATATATTCCTCCATCAAAAGAGTAGCAAACTTATGAAACTCAGTGTTACTGAGGCAGAAGAGATAAAAGCAGTAGGGATCTTGAATACCTGTGCTATAGATACTACAAAATGCAAGTGAAATTTGAAAAGAAAGATTATAAAAGGGCTTTATGGATAAAATAGGGGCAATGATTTTTTTTTCATATATAACCCACCTCAGGGTAACACACTCCAATATGGAATCAGAAATATAACAGTTTTTTTTTTACCCCAAAATTTATTGTCCTTGCCCATACATTTCTGATTAGTTTTCTAGTGTGCCACTTATGAAATGTGTGAGAAGGGCAGAGCTCTAAGGAAAACGGTGTCTTTATATGTATATATGTATCCCAGATGCGGCATTTGAATTTATAGAGCTAGCCTGCTCTTAAACACTATTCCAAGTACTTAACCTTGTCCAGCAGGAACTACCATATTTAAATTTCAAACTCCCGGACTCATCAGTTTCTTCTATGACAGTACCAGCACAGCTTTCAATTAGTGTCAACTGACAGAAATGGAACTGAGTTTCAAAATAATTACACACTGCAAGCAGCATTTTCAGTAAGACTTCCACAATAAAACCTTTCAAGGAAATGAAGGTGCTTATGCTGAGTACATCTCATAACAGCTAAGCAGTAAACAATGATAGCTGAAAGCGGTTGCAAGGTAACTGTTCACAGAGCTTTTTGCCATTCAACATTTCACTGTGTGCTTTCAAAATAGCTACCCAGGTGTTTAATACCTAATCTAAAGTTGTAAATCTTTATTCATTCTTTACAGATAGGACCTTGGTTCCATCCTCAGAACCGAAACGTCCGTTTTCCAGCTTGTGCAAGCCAAAAACTCTCAGCTAAGAACC
The DNA here is from genome assembly GCF_019279795.1 of Protopterus annectens. Taxonomy (NCBI): domain Eukaryota; kingdom Metazoa; phylum Chordata; order Ceratodontiformes; family Protopteridae; genus Protopterus; species Protopterus annectens. The sequence goes on from NC_056739.1 coordinate 160,983,257, forward strand.
TACCCACATTGCCCCTCTCCTAGATACTCCAGATCTCATTTGCCACGCTCCTGGTCAGACGTGTTTAGCCATCTCCCTCAAGCTAAGTAGTAATTTGTTGTTTTTATGACAGTTTTTCTTCTGAATTTCAAAAATGTTAGTCAGCTTAGTCTTTTTTCACTGTCGCCTATAACCTAGGCCTATTTCCTACCCTTTTTTTTGGTAATTTAAAATTTTACCTTTTTTGACTGTCCCTCTCTCCTGTATTTGACAGGCTTCCTTTACTGGTGGTATTCCTTAAAAAAATGTTTCTACAGGATAGTATTGTTTCTTTTATCATGTCAGACAAAGTTAAATTGGGTTTTAAACAGTGTGACAAGTGTGGACATAAGACGCCTAACTCAGATACACATGTCTGTTGTGTCTACTGTTTAGGCATGGATCATTTGAAAGCTGATTGTGACATTTGTGCTGGTATTTCTAATTGGGCACTAGATCGTGAGAACAAACTTATTTTAAAAGGTTTACTCAGGATACCTTTCTTGGAGGCTCTGTCTGGGTCGGAGGTCTCACCCCCTCCTAAGACCAAAAAATATAAGGAAAAACAGAGTCACTCAGTCCCTGCATCTCTGTCAGTTAGGGAACTGAGTCCATCCCGTGCTTCACCAGCGCCCTCAGAGCAGACCTCTTCAGCATCAGGATCTGTGTCCTCTCCCTCGGTGCCAACCATGGTATTCACTCCTATCTCAGTTCCAAACACAGCACCACTGACTTTGGTGCCATCTTTGGCTTCTACATCGGCTCCAATGACTGTTCATGCCTCGGCTCCATCCCAGTCCATGGTGCCAAGAGCCTCCTTGGCTCCATGGGCTCCGATAACTGTACATACCTTGGCACCATCCCTGTCCATGGTGCCGACAGCTTCTTCGGTTCCATGGGCCTCGATGACTGCCACATGTCTTGGCACCATCTCCAGCAGCCATGGTGCCGACAGTTTCTTTGGCACCATTGGCTCCAAAACCCAATTTCATGCCAAGGACTAGATATTCTCCTACTTATGATCCTTTCTTGGGGCAGAGGTTTAGTCCCTTTCTAGAAAGACCTGATTGCCCTTCTGCAGCCTCTTTTAGATCCACTAGGAGTATTTCTGAACTAGACCTAGTGTGGGTTGTAGACCAGCTTCTGGTAGCTAGGGGATTTCCCATTCCAGCTAGGCCACCTGTCCCCCCTGGCTCAGAATCTTCTATCACATCTTCCCCTGCTTATCCCCCCCAGCTCCCACTTCAGTACATACTGTCTCAGCTCCGACAGCAGTGCCTTCCCTGTCAGCACCTATCATCCTTGCAGTATCAGCTACGATGGAGCTGATGCTTTCTCAGAGCAGTGCTTGGACTGTCTGTACCTTGGTACCTAATCCAGCACTGTCTATGTCCATGGTTCCAACAGTTCCCAGTTCTCTTGTCACCCCTCAACTGGAATTAGTCTCGGGTGCTCCTTCTGCAGAGGTGATGGATAAGGCCCTTCACTCTGAAGGCTCACAACCAGACCCTAGGACACCAGTATCAGAACCCCCTGTGAAGACAACCCCTTCTCCAGAATCCTCTTTAGAAGATCCCACTGGAGAACCACCCCAGAAGAAACGGTGCAAGAGGAAGCACCTTGACCCCATGGAGGACTCTATCACAAAAGACACTGATTGTGATGAACGGGAAGGGTCCCCTTGTTCTCTCCCAGATGACATTTAATTCGGTGACATTCTCAAAATCCTCAAACAGTGGGGGGAATGGAAGTCCTCTAACCCTTCTTCTGAGGAATTGGTGTTTCTGCAGGCCTTTCGTACCAGGCCATCTACTTCCTTGGTGACCCTACCAGCAGATGATCTAGTTAAACTAATTGTGCAGCATGCCTGGAAGGCCTCAAACAATGTAGAACCTGTCCTCAGGAGGCCGGACAAAATTTTATCTACAACTGAAGACCACCCCCACTGGTCCAAGCAGCTGACAGTTGACTCTATGGTCATGGCGGCGGCCACCAAGAGGGAATTGGCAGAAGACAGTTCTACTGTTCATCCTCCAAATAGGGAATCCCTGATCATGGACTGACAGGGGAAATGGACTTATGCTTCAGCGACCTTCGCCATTCGGTCATTGAATTATCTGGTGCACTTTACTCGCTTCCAAAGAGACTTAATTTCTGAAATGGCTTCCTCTTTTGGTGGGGGTACTGCCTGATGAGGTGCGTGGCACTGTTGCCTCACAGCTAGCTACCCTTGAGTTCATCTCAAACTCCTCGATGCATTTGATAGCTCACACCACCGAGGGGGAAGCCTGAGCGGCCGCATCTGGTGTTGTCATGAGACGTAATGCTTGGATGCGGTTGTGTGATTTCGCAGACCTTTTTAAATCTTCCTTCCTTAACACGCCTGTTGACAAATCTGCACTTTTTGGTCCCAAGGTACATGACATACTTGCACGTAGTGAGAAAGATGGAAAGACCTTGTCTGCTGTGGGCATACGTTTTTCCAACCCCCAGAGACCCTACTCCAGGAACCAGAAGGGGGGAAAGATATGGTTCAAGAAATCCCAAGGATCCTTTCATGACACTCCTGGTGAGCAATCCCCCAGGGCAGAGGGGGCTACTCATATGAAAGACATCCTTTTCAGGGTAGAGGGGGGTCTGTGTAACTAGAGAGCAAGAGATTCTTTCTCCGCGAGACCCTACCAGCACTCCTGAGCAGCTGCCCGATTGTTTTCCTCTGGAAGCAGTCAGGGGTCATTTCTCTCTGCATCTACTAGCCTGGCATCTTATTACTACCGATGTTTGGATGCAGAGAATAATATCCAGAGGCTACCAAATACCCTTCAACCTAACTCCCAGACCCATCAAACGAATCCCCGATGTACCACCCAATCAGAGGGGAGTAGCAGCCTTAGAAATAGAAAAACCGCTAAGAAAAAGGGTCATCCAACCAGTCCCACCAGAACAGACAGGATCCGGGTTTTCCAAAAAAGCCAACGACTCGTTGGAATACACACGGCAAAGCAACACTTTAATACAAAATAGTAAAAATATAAAACATGTGAGCACTTTCACAGAATCCTCTCTACTTCCTCAGACATACTACAGTAACTGCTGCTCTTGTTTAAATAATGATACATCTAGGTCATATCCAATCAGTTAACAGCATCTTGATTGAATAAAAAAAAGTTAAAGACATACACTACACAAACACTATATAAACAATCAATCATATAAATAGTGAACTAAAAATATATGTAAAAAAACTGTAAAAATCGTTGGCTTTTTTGGAATATTATACTTTTATCGTTGGTTACTTTATCCAGATTCAGGGGATCTGTGTTTGATAGGATCCGGGTTTTACTTGAGGTTCTTTTTAGTGCCAAAAAAGACAGGGGACTGGAGACAAATCCTGGATCTCAGCCTACTCAACAAATTTATCAAACCTCAAAAATTCTGGATGGTCACAGTACAGTCCATTCTTCCTTTCCTAGGGAGAGACAATTGGATGTGTTCTATAGACCTACAGGATGCATACTACCATATAAAGATGGATCACCATTCCTGGAGGTTTCTCCACTTCTGGCTGGGAGCCAATCACTACCAGTTCAGGGCACTGCCATTCAGTCTCTCAACAGCCACCTGAGTGTTCACCAAATGTATGACAGTTGTGATAGCTCATCTCTGAGTACAAGGATTCCAGGTGTTTCCCTATCTAAATGACTGGCTCCTTACTGCTCCAACCAGGAATCTCCTAGTTTGCCGCCTTTCTTACACTCAAGATCTCGCTCTCCACTTAGGGATTACAATCAACAAAGACAAATCTCAGATGCCTCCAACTAAGACACTGGAGTTTATTGGAGCAGTCTTCTACACAACATCCTGCCAAGCTTCTCTCCCCCCCACAGGCTTTTGAAAATAAGATACCAAATTCAAGTCCTTCTGCCTCACACGTTTGTACCAGCGTGTCTTGTACTGCAACTCTTGGGCTCCATGGCAGCTGCCATTACTTTGGTACCACTAGAGAAACTGCACATGAGAATCCTGCAGTGGCTCCTCTTCGCACAATGGTCATTGTTAACCCACCCACTCAACCACATGATACGCGTTATGAGCCATTGCAAGGAGGAAATGCTATGGTGGATAGAGCCCAAAAGAATCTTTGGTGTAGACCTTTCTGTCTTCCCCAACCCATGGCCACGGTGACCACGGATGCTTCTCTTTTGGGGTGGGGGAAATTTCCAGGGAAAGATTGTCCAAGGCACCTGGACCCCCCTCGAGGCAAACTTGCACATAAATGTCCTGGAACTGAGGGCAGTTCTCTTAGTGTTGCAAGTGTTCCATGCATCCCTGCCTTCGGGGAGCATTGCAATTCAGTCAGAGAACATGTCAGTTGTCTGGTATATCAACAAGCAAGGCAGAACCAGATCTTACCCCCTGTGTCGGGAAGCCATGAGGATTTGGCACTGGGTGATAGCTTCCAATCGCTTTCTTATAGCAACACACATTCCCGGGAGCTCCAACCTTATTGCAGACAATCTGAGCAGGAACATCCTGATGCCTCACAAATGGTCCCTCGATCCTGTAATAACAGCTCGGATCTTCCAACATTGGGGTAATCCTTGCTGCAACCTGTTTGCTTTCCCCCAGAATTACAAAAGCAGGAGCTATTTTGCCTTGATTCCCCCTCAGGGGGAATCACCAAGGGACGCTCTAACACAGGATTGGCCCCCAGGTCTTCTGTATGTCTTTCCCCCATTTCCCCTCATCTCAAAATTTCTCCAGAAAGCTCAGAGGTTGAAAAGCAAAGTGATCCTCATTGCTCCCTAATGGCCACGTCAAGTCCGGTTCCCTTTTCTATGGCCTCATCTGATTCACAGCCTGTGGATCCTGAATCATTCCCAGGACTGTTATCCCATCCTCAGGGATTGATCCACCTGAACCTGCACAGTCTCAAGCTCACAGCTTGGTTTCTCCACTTCCAATGATTGCCAGACTACCTAACATCCCATCTCCTGTTCGTGAAATTCTTCTGGCCTCACACAAACCTTCCACTAGAAAGGTTTATTCTAGTAAATGGACTAGGTTTTCTATTTAGGCCAAAGATCAGAACTTAGACCCTTTCTCTATGCCTGTTCAAAAAATTATGCAATACCTGACTACTCTCCTACATGCAGGAGCCTCAGCTTCAATGATCACTGCACATTTAGCAGCTATCGCTAATTTTCATAATGGTCTGGAAAATTCTTCGATTATGTCACACCATCTATGCAAGACTTTTTTGAAGGGAGTATTACATGTTAAACCTCCAGTCAAGCCTCCCTTAAATCCCTGGGACTTGACTATGGTGCTTCAATCTCTTACAGGCTCTCCCTTTGTGCCTTTTGATTCATGTGACTTAAAAATTTTGTCTTGGAAAACCATACTTCTAGTAGCACTCACCTCAGCAAGAAGAGTATCTGAGCTGCAGGCCTTGAGTGTCAAAAGTCCTTACTTGATCTTCCACACGGACAGGGTGTCTATTCATACTGACCCTTCCTTTTTGCCCAAGGTCATTTCTTTTTTTTCCATTAATCAATCTATTGACCTGCCAGTTTTCTCCCCAAAGCATTCTAATAGATGGGAGTACCTTTTGCATACCCTTGATGTGCACCAACAGCTTCATTGTTATTTGCACAGGACTAAATCTTTCAGGAAAACAGACCAATTGTTTGTGGCCTTTGCAGGACCCAGATTGGGTAAACCTGTTTCCAAAGTGACCTTATCCTCTTGGCTTAGAAATGCCAGTACTTTTCTCTACCAACTGAATAAGCTACCCTTACCTTCCAGAATAAAAGCTCATTCTACCAGATCTATGGCTACCTCTGTAGCTTTTCATTCCAGAGCCTCTATGGATGATGTATGCACAGCAGCCACTTGGGCAACACCTCATACCTTCATATCTCATTACAAATTGGATTTGGCCTCCAGGGGACGAGCATCTTTTGGTTCTATGGTGCTCAGGAATATCCTTCCTTAGGGCCACCCAGGGCACAAGTAACTGGGGACTCGATCCTATCTGTAAAGTATGAATAAAGACTTACAACTTCAGATAAAGAAGTTATGTCTTACCATAATGTTCCATCTGAGTTGTAGATCTTTATTCATTCTTTACTTCCCGCCCTCCTTTCCCCTACCTGGACTCCTGGTGGATCTCAGGTACTCCTGGTTAGGGTATCTGCTCAGACAGAGCCTCCTACTTTTTCTATTACTACATCTTTACCTAGGGCAGGCAAACTCGATCTGGAGTATCTAGGAGAGGGGCATTGTGGGTAGGTTCTTAGCTGAGAGTTTTTGGCTTGCACGAGCTGGGAAACATCCGTTTCAGTTCCGAGGACAGAACCAAGGTCCTATCTGTAAAGAATGAATAAAGATCTACAACTCAGATGGAACGTTATGGTACAACATAACTTCTTTTTTGCATGCAGATTTTAAAAAAGTCCATGTTTATGTTTCAAATTTACTAGAACTCTGCTGTACTATCTATTTTTACTCCTTTAGCAGCAGTTTTAGAATACAGTCAGTACAATAAACCAACTGGATTATTATTTTCTTGTTTGCTAACATTAATGTCTTTAACCATCATCTGTCTTTTAACATTTGTTTTAATTAATTTGTTTATTTTTCAGAAGCCTACTTTTCTCTACAAATTTTAATTGCTTTAATGCTGATGGGAAATGCAGTTGTTACACAATAATTCAGTTTCACTGCTATCAGTATGCACAATGTAAACTTACTTTTGTATTAGCAGTGTAAGTGACTCTTATACAAGATTCATTTGTACCACTATAACAAATATAAATACAAATGGCTGAAAAACACACATTATTCAATGAATTAAGCAGTTCGGTACTCTCATTAATGTTTCCACATTCTCACTCCATCTCCTACAATACTTTACTTGAAGACATCTTGCACCCCTACCATCTTATTTTCTCTTCCTGATCCTCTATCCATCTGCCATCTCTTTTACCCTGCCATTTTGATAATCCACATCAGGAAGTAGCCATGCACAGTGCTTTAATGTGATTGTTTAAACCTCAGAAACACTTGACCAATATTTCAGCATAAAGCCCAACAGAAAACAAGACTGGAGAGCAGAGACTCTTCACAAAGCCAAATCCCATTGCTGTGATGCTTCCTATCTGTTCCACAACACCATAATAATCTAATGTACTCAACACCCCCAGTCTGACAGCTCTGTTGACAGCTGTCAAAAAACTGGTAAATGACAAAGTTTGACAAATTTATTTATTTATTTATTTTACACTGGATGACCAGAAAAGTCTGTCTGGACAAACAGTCCTTTTTCAGTGGAGGCTCGGGGAGAAAAGCTCCATATTTAATTACTATATTAGTACAACAAGAACAAAGAATGCATATATGACAAAGTTACAAAAGAAAGGATACATAATGTTCTTACAGATTTGTATAAAATATTGAAGAAAAAGATTAGAAGTATAGAGCAAAATAAGTAACTAATAGTTTGATAAAAAAGTCATAGAATACACTATCATCTGTGGTTAACACTGCTGAAGGGACTATGGAGGAGATGATGTAGAAGTTGCATTCTCCAGTTACAAGTTACCCTGGAGTGAAACAGGGGCAAAGGCAGGTGCTAGCAAGGTGGGCTTTTACAGCTCTTTTAAATTCTGTTGTAGAGATTTTGTTTATTAGGCTAAAGGGCAAGGAATTATATCTTCTGGTTATATAGGTAGAGAACAGAGATTCACCTGCAGAGTTACTGGCCTTAGAGACTTCTAATAGATATTTGTTATTGGAGCATAAAGCTCTTTTTCTGGTGTATGGCTGGAGTAAATTATTTACTGCAGGTTTTTTTCTGGATGATGTATAATCTTATGGGATAGTGTTAGTTGGTTATACAGATGGAGATGAGGGAATTCTAGCCATTGCAATTGTTTTACAGCTATACAATGATGTGATCTATAGGGAGAGTCGGTGGCAAACCTGCCAATTTTATTGTAGCGTGCTTCTAATTTTGTGCTGCGTGTTTTCCTTAGATTAGTGAGAATAGGAGAGGCATATGTGAGTGTGGAGAGAAGGTGTGTCCATGCTATTGTTTCTTTGGTCGTTTTTCTCAGATAGGGTTTGTTCCTTTATAGGACCCCAAATTTTTTGTGAACTTTTTTATGGTATGGGCAATATGAATGTCAAATGTCACGTTACAGTCTATCTCTATTCCTAGTAGTTTGATGTGATGTACAGGTGAGATAATAGTGTTGTTTTTAGATACTATGTTGAAGGGATGAGAAGGTAGTTTGTATTTAGAAGGGTTGAACAGTAGTAGTTTTGTTTTACTGGGGTTCAGAATTAGCTGGTAGTCAGATAGCCAGGATTCAATGGATAGGAAGGATGCTTGTGGAAGTGTGTGTAGTACTTGGATGGAACAGGCATTACATATTAGTGTGGAATCATCTGCATAGTGAATGACTGTAGCATGAGGTGTTGAAGTGTGGAGATTATTGGTAAAAATAGTGAAAAGTAGTGGCCCAAGGATGGAGCCTTGGGGAACACCTAGTGTTACTGGAGGTAGTGGGGAAATCTCGGTACACCACTAAACTTCCTGTTGATGGCCTGATAGAACCAAGTAATAGTAGACTCTGATAGGTTAAGGTTAGAAAGGATGCTGATAAGTTTACTATGTGCTAGTGTATCAAATGCCTTCGAGAGGTCTAGAAAGAGAAAATACTAATAAAAAACGGCCAAAGCTTCACCAAACCAGTAAATTGTAAATAGACTGACCGGACTCAATGTGAATGAAATAAAACACCACTAATTTTAATAGAGTAAAACACAATATTGTGTTTTACTCTATTACAATTAGTGGTATTTTATTTCATTCACATTGAGTCCGGTCAGTCTGTTTACAATTTACAGGTCGAGAAAGAGAGCAGATACAAATTTACCATTGTTTTTATATTTATTTACAGTTTCTGTGAATGACAAGAGGGCAGTAGTGGTGTTGTGAGAGGGACAAAATCCATGTTGTGTGTTAGTAAGTAGGTTGTGGGTGTTGAGGTGGTCCATAATTTGTCTGTGTATACATTTTTCAAGAATTTTAGAGGGGGGGGATACCAATGGAGCGATAGTTTGATAGCACCTTTGAGGTGCCACCTTTGTTGAGAGGGATTACATAACAAATTTACCAGATATCAGGAACTGTATTTTCAGTTATAGATCAGTTAATAAGAATTCATACAGGATAAGCTATGGCATCAGCAGCGAGTTTCAGAAAGTCTGCTGGAAGTTTATCAGCTACTAATGTAGTGGGTTTCAGTTTCTTTAGCAGTTTTTAACTCTAGTCATAGTTACACATTGTACAGAGAAATAGTTGTTAATGTCTGCATTACAAGAAGTAGGGAGGATGCAAGAAGGATGAGGTTTGGTTAGGGCTAGAACTGATTCAGTAAAATACCTGTTGAACTGAGTAGCGATGTTATTGCTAGTGTTTGTAGTGGTTGGGAGAGGAGTACTAGCTTTGCCAGGTAATAGAATGTTGTTGATAGCTGACCAGAATTTTTGAGTGTTGTTTAGATGTTTTTTCTGTATGTCGTGATAGTAGTTGACTTTGCATAGTTTAACCATTTTTTTACTTTGTTTCTGACTTCCAGGTATGCTGTTTTGAGAGCCTGAGAGCCAGTTTTATGGCAATCAGTCCATGTTTTATCCTGAAGTTTCATTAGGGACCTAGTTTCTTTGGTAAGCCAGGATGCATAGTTAGATTTGACCCTTATTGTTCTAGATGGGGCATATGACTTCAGGATATTTAGGAAGATAGTGTTAAAATAATGGACAGCATCATTAAGATGGAGGGTTTTATGTGGTCCCCATTTACAAGTTTTAAGGCTAAAATAAATTTGTTAGTACTGAAATTTCTTTTGTTCCTTATCAGGTGGTAGGTAGTTGGTTTGGCTTGTTAGGTGTGGAGTTTTAGCATAAAGTAGGTCGATGGTCACTCAGGGTCTTGTAAGCAACCAGAATGATAGGAATGGGCTGGTCTATTTATGAGGATCCAGTCTAGAATTCATTCTCGCTTGGAAGTTTTGTCAGTTCTAGATGGTGACTGAATAATTTGACTAAATCCATGTAGATTTATGTAGTTGATGGGATTGTTTGAGGAACAAGTTACCCAATCTGTTTTAAAGTCTCCCATGAGAAATGTTTCATGTGAGAAAGGATTTGTGGCCCAGATAAGTAAATTCTCTAGAGTAAGTATATTGTTTCCTGGTGGGATGTAGTAGCCAATTATGCTGATAAATTTTTTGGCATGTTTTTTTTAGTCTGGTGAGTATGATTTCAGCTTTGTCAAGGGAAGGGGTGGGTACTTCAAGAGTTTCAACATCAAGTTAATTTTTGAACAATACTGCAACACTGCCACCTTTTCTATTTTGTTTATCATTATGAAGAATACTACAACCAGGTGTTAAGATTTCATTATTTGTAATGTCAGGCTTTAGCCAGGTTTCAGTTAAAAGAACAATGTCAGGGTTACAGAAAGACAGGGTGGCATGAAGTTCCTGAACTTTATTTAAAATGCTTCTTATATTAATGTTTAACAGTAAGAGGCCAGGGGGTTTCTTTTGGATAATAGAGTATTATGAAACAGGGTTGGGGAGATAGGATTGTGGGATGAACGACCTGGATTAGGATGGATATCTCCACTAAGGATAGTTTAGATGTTAAGTGAGTAATGAGCTGTATTAAAGTGGTCATGCACCTGTTATACTTTAGAGAAGGTTTACAGTTATGTTTAGTTACTCTGTAGGTTGGGATAAAATGGAGTGTGGTTGTGTTAAAGATGGATATGTGGGGAAGAGAATTTAAATGGGTGAAATTATTAGTGGTAGTGGAAGTGGTGACATGATGTGGTGTTGAGTAAAGTAGATATGTATGGTACAAGGTAGAGTGTGCAAGTAAAGAAAGGATAGCAAGGGCAGTGATGACTTGCAATTGCATAATGCCTGGGGTTCAGTTATTAAAGAAGAGAAGGGATGTTATTTTGTTGGGAGTTGTATCGCTAGTAATTTGACAGCTATTTGATATATACAATGGAGAAATTAAAATAATGCTGTAAATGGAGGTTTAGAGACGTGAGGTGGCATGTGTGAGAGAGGAAAGCTTAATTATGGATGGAGTTGGAAGCAATGAGGAGGGTGGGAGGTGAGATGTCTAATTTGGAGGTATGGGTGGGAGGTGAAGTATCTGTAAGGGAGGGGTGGAGAAATGGGTACATGGAAGTTATGGGTGGTATAATTGGAGTAGTTATGTGGAGATTTGTGATTTGCTGTGGAGGAGAAGTGGGAGTGGCTAAGGTGCATAAATGTAATTGATGTGGGGAGTGGGAATGGGGGTAGGGTAAGGGAATGGAGCAAGCCCAAATGTAGTGAGGGCAATCAGAGTAGACTGAAACCACAAGGCCGAGGAGTCAGCAACTACAAAAAAACTATCAGACAATTTTCCTGTTATACATGTTGCTTCTACATGTTTATCAAGACCAAATGTCATTTTTCTTGTATCATCTGAGAATGTTTTAATAATTTGTAGCTGTGCTTTCAAATCTTCATCTGATGAACTATATCATTTTAAATCATCCACAAAAATTAGATAAGATGTCTTTAAACAAGGTTAATTTCTGAAAGTTACACTGTAACCATTGCCTAATCTGTTAGGTAAACAGCGTAATGGGTTAAGAGCAAGATAAAACAGCAATAGTGACAAAGAATCACCTTGGAAAATCCCCTTCTTTGAAGTTTTACCACTAATATAATAATTTGCCATTTGTCATGGGTTAAATGCAAAGTGGCTTGCCACTATTTCATGGTCGCTGCCATGTTATCGATCAGTGTACGGTATATCTCATACACCTGTAAGCATTCTATTATCCATGAATGTGGGACGCTATCAAATGCTTTTTTGTAATCCATCCACACCATACTTAGATTACTTCATTTTTTACATCGCTCTAGTATGACTTTAGCAATAGATACTCCTTTGTTCCCATATGACTTTCTTTTATTACCTTTTTGTCCTCTATCTGCATTAGTTCCGGTGTATAATCTATATAGTGTCAGAGACAAATTATTTATTGTTCTTAGGATGGCTCACAGGTTCACTCTTAAGGAACAGTATCACTTTTTCATGTTGTTTTTTTTTTTTTTTCAAAATTCTTTATTTCAATTTTGTGTGTCACAATCGCTAATAACAAATATCAGCAGTTATGAAATATCAGAGATTCATGAGCATTATAATATTTAAAGCAAAACAAACAGTAAACAAAAAAACTATCTATTCAAACTACTATCATAAACAAAGTATATACAAAGTGCCAATGCTTTCAATTGGTCAATCATACCAACATGTAGCCCTCTATAGAATTTATACAATAAGGAGACCTCTACTAACACATCTATCATTCATTTAGGTTCCAAAACATATGGGTACTGGTAGAAACCTTTGATCAAATCTCAGCAAGGAGTAGGAAAATAGAATCCCAGAGACTCTGATTTTCCAGTCTTTGGCTAGTGGTAATCATTTTTTGAGAAGTTATGTATGTAATTGCCATATTCCTAAAACATCCCCAAGATAGTTTTGAGCGATCCATCCAATGTTTGGTAATATAGAACTTAACCAGAAGGCAGATACTGATCAATATCTTAAGTCGAAGAGATGACATATTGATATTAGTAATATGGAGTAAGGCCATTTCCCAAGTTAATGTTGACTTATGGTAACCCATTTTACTTAATCTGACCTTAAGAGAGCACCATAGGTTATGGGCATATTTACAAAACCATAAAATATGGATAATGTCTGCTTGGGGGTGTGAACAACAAGGGCATGCGGATATAGAAGCATTAAATTTATTTAAATGAGTTGGGGTATAATATAAATTGTTTGTAATCATAAATTGCGTGAATTTCTTAAAAATGTTTGAGCGTGAGTTTTATCGAATCTGTCTTTTGTTGCGAGGATATTTTAGCACCTTGTTTGCTCCAGAAGTCAGCAAAAATAAGTTTGTTTCTATATAGATATGAGGAAAATGCCTTGTATGCAGTGGAAATCATATGTTTCTTGGAATTTAGACTTAGAAGAAGCTGCATAACTACAGTAATCTCAGCATCTAAATTATGTTGATTTGGTGAGGAAAATAAGGTGAGTTCCTTTAATTGCCTCAAAATAGTAGTATAAGCTTTAGACAAAGAAAGAGCTTCTCTAAGTTCTGTCAGTGAGAGATGTTTGAACTTATAGAAATCCCACATCGTAAAGTCCCTAATCAGGGGGAAGTTATTCAAATTTATCATCCGACCCCCCAATTTAATATTGGGATTAAGATGAAGGGGCTGAAGTAGTAAGAGAGCGTTAGCTAATCCCATAGAATTAAATAATTCCTGGAAATTCTCAATTAGACCTCTCAACATATTGTGTAATTTAGTTCCTCTAATTGAAGTTTTCGTCAAGAAGGGTAAAACTTTGGGATTAATGTTGTTGCTAAGAGTGTGATTATACCATATTTTAATCCACAAGGGAGTCCATGACAGGGAGTCAGGGGTATAACTGGCAATTGCTAGGAGTCTATTAGCATGAATAATTCTGTAGTATAGGATGAGATTGGGCATCGCCATGCCCCCTCCTGATTTAGGAACTGTAAGTCTATAATAGGACATTCTAACCGACTTTGGGTGCCATACAAATTTTGCGATTTCATTCTGTAGTTTCTTAATGAAGGTGATTGTAACTGGGGATAGGGAGGAGTTACATTGATAAAGAATTTTTGGGAGAATATTCATTTTGACAACAGAAATTTTTGAGAGTGTAGAAAGTTTTAGTAATTGCCATCTTTTCATATCATGAGAGATAGTGGTCCATATTCTGTTTAAGTTAGCTTGCAGAACAGAAGAATATGAATGATCATATGAAACACCTAAGTAGTCAAGGGATTATAGGTAAAACTGGAAAAAGGTGAGGTTTGTGTGCTGTAGGATTAATTTGGAAAATACTAGATTTGTTAGCATTAATCTTGAAATCTGAAATTGCAGCAAAAGTATTTAGGGAATTTATTAATTTCATGGCATCATTTGAGGGGTGCATAAAGTACAGATTCAGGTCATGGCAGTAAATCTAATATTAGAGTTGCAAATCCTAGGAATAGCATGGTAAGATCTCTGTGTCACAAACAGAAGCAATACCTCTAAATATAGATTGAACAATAGAGGAGACAGGGGGCATCCCTGTCTAGTTCCGCTAGTGATTTTTATCGGATTCGAGAATTTCCTGTTTATGTATAAACGAGTGTTTGAGCTGTTATATAAAACTTTAATGAGGTTTATAAATTCAGGAGGAAGGCCAAATTTCCCAAGAGCTAGGAACAGGAAGTCCCAGTTCACCCTGTCAAAAGCCTTACAGGCGTCCAATATCAAAGCATATCTAGGATTGGGGTCTTGTTTGGTTATTTTTATTATAGATTCTAACGTTATGGTGTTATCCCATGTGTGCCTACTCCACATAAAGCCAGCTTGCTCAGGGGAAATCAACCCATCCATTACTCTTTTCAATCTATTGGCCAGTATGGAGGAGAAAATTTTGATATCTACATTCATAAGTGATATTGGTCTGTAGTTATTGGGGTTAGTAGTGTCTAATGTATTTTTGGGAATCAAGATAGTTTTAGAATAGTTAATGTATGGGTCCCTAGTACCATAACTGGCCAAAGATTTAAATAAATCTAGTAGAATAGGGGCTAAAGTAACTTTAAATGCCTTATAGAATTCCGACGAGAATCCATCTGGACCAGGGGCCTTCCCTAATTTCAGATTATCAATAACTTCTAGGATTTCCTTTATCGTAATCTGGGCCGATAGTAAATCTCTTTGTGATTCAGTAACTTTCGGGAAGGTAATCCCATCCAAAAATTTCGTCATCTCTTCTTTAGTAGTCATAAAATTATCATTAGCATAAATTTCAGAATATATCTGATAGAAAAGCTGAATAATGCTTTCATCAGATCTATAAGACCGATTGTTATACTGAAGGCAAGAAATTCTAGGGGCTCTAGGAGTGTTGAGAATTAATCTAGCTAAAGCCTTAGAAGGGATTTGTATATATACTGAATATTTTGCTATAAATCTATATTCCCAGATAGACAGATTTGATTGGTGATATTCAAACAGCTCCTTTTGCTTTGCAATTAATTCCTTTTCTGTGTTCTCAGAGTAACTATCAATTAGCTTCTTATCCAAATTAGTAATATCCCGCTGTAACTCGATTAACCTTCTGACCCGTATTTTCTTAAGGAAACTCGCTTTCTTGATAAAAACTCCCCTGAGTACAGCTTTAGCTGCGGCCCATCTGATATCGAAGGATATATTTTCGTCCTGTTTAGCTCTAAAAAGATCCTTTAGAGTCAAATTAATCTCATTGCTTAAAGATTTGTCCTGCAAAAGGTTAGAGTTTAAGGACCAAGTAGGAGTTATATTAACTATATTCTGAGTTAAACTTATTTCTAACACTATTCTTGAGTGGTCCGATAGGAAACGGGGTTCTGTTGAGAACTTAATTGTTCTGTTGTTGAAGTAACTTGAAATTAAAAAATAGTCAATACGGGACCATGATTTGTGACACCTGGAAAAGTAAGTAAAGTGATTGTGCTTATAGTCAGAAACCTTAGTACTAAAGGCAATCGGGTCAATTAATTCAAAGTCATCAATCAGGTCTATCAAGGCCTTGCAAAGCATTGAGTTCCCTGATCTATAACTACCAAAACGATCTGACTGGGGATTAATAACCACATTCCAATCCCTCAATTATTAGTCGATGGCTTGGGAATTTAAGTAAAAGATTATAGATAGTCATAATAAAATCTGTGTGTTCGGAGCATGGCCCATAAATGTTGAGAAATAATATTGGATTATCTATTGTCCGGAAACAGCCAGTAAAGTAACACCATCTGCCATCTTGATCATTCCAAATGATCTGCGCCTGGAAGGATTTCTTAACAATAATCGCCACCCCTTTGGAGTTATTAGCCGAGCCAGAGAAAATAATCTCCTTAACCCACGCCTTTTTATTTTCATTAGCCCAGTCAGTGTTCAGTAAGTGAGTCTCTTGCAAAAAACATACATCACAGTTAGCCTTAAGAATCAGATGCATAATTAACTTTTTTTCCCCAATATTATTGAGTCCTCTAACATTCCACGAGGAAACTGTCAAATCATTAGTCATATTAAACATAATAAAATTAGATATGTTGAGCAGAAATGAGAAAAACAATTCTATACAGATAATTATATAGAATTGAAAAAGTAAAAATTAGTGAAAAACTGACACATATATTTATATACCATGAGATTAGGGCAGTATATTGTAAGGCAATGGCACCAGAATCCCTCAAATCTACATCCATGCTTACCCACACCACTATAGCTATTGAGAGAATGCATAAGTAAAAACATGTAGTTAAAACTATATATGAGTAATATGAAACCATTTTAACTATAATGAATATAACACAGTTAATATAATATTTACAAAACTTATACAAAGTCGTACCAAGTCCAAGCACAGGCATCATAACCCTACTTAACATCCTAACAGCACCCAGTATATCTTATGTCAATCCTATAACTGAATAGCTTAACCATGTAGAAAAATTATCAAATAGGCTGGTGTAGGTATATTATTCGTTATAAGGAAATTGCAATAAGCGTAACTCAATTATACATAATAAGTTGAACCAAAAAATATGGTGTACTCCATCAAGGAAGGGCTAATGCCTCTTCAAGAATTTAATATAACATACCAGTCCATCGCCACAAATCATAAAATGTCAATAGCAAACAACGAACAGCCCGTCATGTCATAAAGTCAGTAATGTGTGAGCAAAACTATATGCTGTCCGGACTAGCGACAGATCCTACAGATGATCTAGAGATAACTTTCCTGAAGAAGAAGATGAAATCAGTTCCATAACCCTCGAAATGGGAACCATTTCTAATGTATATTTCCAACGGGCATCGCTGGCACCGGATACGCGAGTCTTTCTTCTTGAATGTGTAACAGTTAGTGCTGCCTGTGTGCCACATTCAATGAAGCCCACTCATTATATCAACTAACGTAAACATGGTTCCTAAGGGTTAATAAGGCAACCTTAAACAATAAAACAAATACAAGGATTTAATATCATAACGAAAAGTAAGTGTATAACTGTTAGTAGTGGGAGAATACCCAAAATGTAATTTGCAAGCATATATTGCTATTATGGCAGCATAAGCTTAGGTGGAGGGATCTGAACCGAAACATTTAAGGAACACCGCTCTAGCTTCATTCGGGGATGACATAGAAAGTTTAGATTCTTGATGTGTGAAAGTCAATGTTGAAGGGAACTTCATCTGAAATTTAATTTTCTTTTGCATGAGCTCAGCACAGTACGGAGCCAGTTTACGACGCATTTCTCGGATTTCAAGAGGAAGGTCCTGGGTAATTATTAGCAGTTGGTTGTTCCATATGAATTTCTTAACTTTTTTAAAGGCTGACAGAATATTTTGGACCTCCTGAAAGTTGAGCATTTTAATGTAAACTGGTCTTGGTACGGAGGTTAATTGCTGTCTCCGAAGCGCTCTGTGGGCTCTTTCGATGTTGTAATTATGCACGGGGTTTGTATCTTTGCAGAGACTATTGAATATTTGCATTGCCATTTCAATTAGCTGACCAGGTTCGAATTTCTCACTTAAACCTCTAATTATCAAGTTATTTCTTGCTTCTAGGTCCACGATCTTAGATTGCATGGAGCTAATGATTTTATCTTTCGTTTGGAGGGATTCTTTTAAGGATTGAATTTCAAATTCATTTGCCTTGGATCTCTCTTCAACCAGATCCAGTCTATCCATAATTTTATGTAATGAAGTGTCAAAGGTGTTAAATTTGGCTGATAGTTCTTTAATAACCACTTGCAGAGGTGTAAGCGCATTTTTTAGTTCCTCCATTACCAATACATTTTCAGGGTTTTGTCTAACCGGCTCTTTGGAATGTTCTGATACCGGTTTTGACGATCTCAGCCTTTTGGTATCTTTTTCTGGGGAAGTAGTGATGGCTGAGAATTTAGATTTAGTAGTTTGAGTGTCCATAATCTCCGAATCTCTCGATGTTCTATTCATTTCACGAAGGTTTCAGGAGCTGTCACTGAGAATGGTGCTGGAGTGAAGGCCTCTAATAACCGCATGTCGGAACAGTTGCGCACAGCAGGAACTTAATAATAGCTCTTGTTATCAATCTGGATAGTTATAGTATCTCAGATCAACTTCTCACGATCAGTTATAAGCAAATTTAGCGCAAGGTATATGATCAGCCTAGGCTTACTTAAATTAGACAGCCAAAACAAAGATGAGCACTGGAGCTGTAAGGAGAGGGTACCTATTAGACGCCCACCATCCTGGAACTCACTTTTTCATGTTGTTAATCATGTTGGTGTCTGTTCGGGATGTGAATATAAGTAATTTTTATTCAGGGCTAAATCTTTAAATAAAGAGGTTAATATCATTAGCCAGAAGTTATGTACTGCATTGGGGCTTGGGTTTTCCAGTTAGGAGCTTTTCCTAATTTTGTCTCAGTTTTTGACTTATATCCTCTGTATTAGAGCTTTTTATTGTTTTGTTTTAATTCTTCTATCCATTTGGCAAATAGCACAGTAGAAATGTGGGATACTACTCAGAAACACATTAATGATTCTCCAGAATGTAAATATTTCTTCTTTTTTGGTGGTGTTTCTATTACTTTTGCATTGTTTCTCAGTCCTCCATAAAACCTTTTTAGGTCATCGATGACTTGCTTATTTTATGGTTTTCTTTATATTTATGTGCAAATCTTCTATGTTTTACTGCATGTGCTGATATTTTTAGTTTATTATTGAAAATATTGTTTGACAAATCCTGGTCTGTTTTAATACTTTGTGTTGCTTTTACAACATCTGTTGTTCTAAGAATTGATTATCTGTTCATATTTCTTTATTCTTCTAACAGTGATACTTACTGCCTTAGTTCTTTTATAGCTGTGCTGGTATTCTAACTGTTCCCCTTAGGTTCATAGGTGTTTACTAGGCTAACCACAAGGGCCTTTTTAAGCCTAGCCATGCATCCCAAATCTCTGACAAGTTCTGATACCCTTGATAAGTGTATGACGGTCTGCATGGGCCTGGGAGACAAACCATTTACAGGTTACCCATTTGCATTAGAGGCACAGGTACCAAACCAGGGATGACTTTCCAGTTTCCCATCCAGTTGTCCAAGTTGCACTTGAATTGGATTAGGGAGGAACTCTGCTTCACATGGATGGGGAGCCTGTTCCATAGACAGGGTAGTATCTGGGATACATACCTATCTCTGTAACAGGTCCTATTTATGTCATGGGCAAGGCTTAAGTCTTTAGAATGGGTAATTCTGGTACTGTTTGTTTAGTGTATATGCAGGAGGTCCATCAGAGTGGGCTCTGGCAATGTCCTGTATGCCAGGCATAGATCTCCCCTCAAAAGCCTGTAGGAGGCAGAATACAAGGATATGGGCCTTGAGATGGTCTGCATAGGACATATTACTTACGCCCTGTATTCTTTTAGTGAGGAACCTCTGTGGACATTCTAGTTGTTGGTTATGCCTGGTTAGGTACATACTAAAGGGGGCATTGTACTCAATGATAGGTAAGATGAATGCCGAATACAGTGGAACAATGACTTCCTTGGACTTAGATGCCATACCTTTGCTTATACGTTGAGTGACATAGAATGATTTCCTCACCACTGTAGACACATGACAATCAAAGGCTAGATTGCTATCTATGTGTGTCCCTAAGTCCCTGACTACTGGGTCAACTCTAAGGGGTGCATTGCCAATATGATAGTTACCAGGGATGGATGACTTCCCAAAGGATACTATTATGAATTTCTTGGCATTTAGTTTTAGTCCACGACTCTGACACCAGTTGTTTGCCTGTGTCAGCCCCTCCTGGAGAAC
This sequence comes from Protopterus annectens, assembly GCF_019279795.1. Lineage (NCBI taxonomy): Eukaryota > Metazoa > Chordata > Ceratodontiformes > Protopteridae > Protopterus > Protopterus annectens. Next base: position 161,003,308 of record NC_056739.1, read on the forward strand.
ATTTGTGTCAGTGTGAGTTTCAATGACAGCTCCTAATTTGCAATCATCTGCAAATTTAGTCAGCCAGAGACCACTGACATTGACCTTGACTTATGAGAAGTAAATGCCAAAAAGGAGTGATCCAAGGACTGATACCTGAGGGACTCCACTTGTGACTGGCCTCTTTGTAGAGGTGGATTCCCCAATTCTAACTTCCTGGGTCCTGTCTGTGAGATAGTTGCCTATCCACTGGGTGACATACAGGTTTATACCTAACCTCTTGAGTTTGTCAACAATGCTCGAGTGGGGTATTTGTCAAATGCCTTGGTCAGGTTAAGGTAGGCAGTGTAAATGATTTTGCCCTCATCCATTGCTTTGGTGACCTTCTCAAAGAAGTCCACCAGGTTGATTGGGTATGATCTGCCCTTGATGAAACCAAACTGGGTTGGGTCCAGTGTCTGGAGGTTTACAATATCTCTGTTGATCATCTCCATGATAATTCCTTCCGTAGCTTTACATATAAGACTAGTGAGACTTAAGGGTCTGTAGTTTCCAGGTCTGTAGATGGCCCACCTTTGTGCAGAGGGATGACTGTTGCCTTTCTCCATTTATGATGCACAAAGCCTGTTTGGAGGCTTCAGTTAAATAGTAATTCCAGAGGCCCTGATAGGTCATTTTCATTTAGAAGACATCCTGGGATACTGTATGAGCCCATTGATGCAGTGTTCTTAGTCTTAGGAGAGTATTAAGGACCTGGTCCCTAGAGATAGTAGGGGGAGTTGTATTTAATATTTCCTGAGGGAGGGTTGATGGGGAGAGAGGAGTAAAATTGGAGATGAATTTATCAGCCACGCGGTTTGCTATATCTTCTGGCTCAGTATAGGTAGCTCCATTTACAATGAGCTCTGCACATAATTGTGTATTGCCTTTGAGGTTGCAGACATAGCTAAAGAATGCTTTGTGGTTGTCCTTGGTCTGGGAGGCCAAACTTACCTCAAATTTGGCTTTGGTAGACATTATTTGTCCTCTGAGTTGTTTGTTTAGTTTGATGAGAGTGCTTTTATCTTGCTGGGTGCTGCACCTCCTAATTTTTGCCATGATTTTCTTCCTCTTGTTATACGTCAGATTGATTTTGTGATCCCACCAGGGTGGCTTGTTTTTTTAGTTAGTTCTATACTTCTTCCTGGTGGGTACAGCTGCCTCTATGCACCTATTAACATGCTTGTACAGGGTTTTGGTGAACAGTTTTGCATAGGCAGAAGTGTTTTCGGGGTTTATAGGGGCTTGAAGTTTTGCCAGGTTCTCACTTAATAGCAGGAGGTTAGCCTTAGAATAGTTCCTGAATATTCCCAGTTTAGCTAGGGGTCCAGGTTTTATTTTTATTTCAAAGGAGACCATTTTGTGGTCTGACCCTACCAAGGAAGGCATTACAGTACGGTGTGTGCAGCACTCTCCCGTATTAGTGAGGACCAGATCCAGTGTGGTTGCACCCATGGTTGGTGATCAGCATTCTCTAGGGTAAAGAGAGCTTCCAGGGAGTGGAGTTTTTTGTTTACGCTCCTAGCATTGAGCAGTAATACCTTTAGATTTTCTTGGTTTTGATTTGCTATGCCTGAAGTACTTTCGGTTTGGCATTGGCTAAAAAAGGTACTATGGGGGAAGAATAAGTTTTAGCTAATATTCAAAAGCCTAGCAGGGAGAGGTGCAGACCATCCCTGGCAAAGCAATGTGGTCTGTTGACCATCTCCTTCTATGCTGACAAATATTGCACCCCCTTAGAATGACACCAGAAACTAAGCCAATCATTAAAATCAATCATTTTTTGTTTGTATTTTGGCATCATCCTTGGAGAAGGTAAAATGCTGCTCATTGCTAAGCTCATACCAGCCTGAGACACATATTCCAAGAGCTCTATAATGTCTCTCTTCATATAGTCTAGGGAGGTACGCCTCAGGTCATTTACTCCCACATGGACTATGACTGAGTCATATTCGTAATTGTGATCCAGTGACCTGAGTGCATGTGTAATGTGGCAGATCCTAGCCCCTGATAAGCAACTAACCATAATTTTCTCTTTACTCAGACTGCGGTGGTGGTGCTGCGGTAGCGTTGTCACCTCACAGTATGACGTTGTCCTGTTCGATTCTCAGCTAGAGCGTCTTCTGTGTGGAGACATGCATGAATAGGCATACTTTCGTTGAAGGTTGTGCATCAGAGCTGGCAACTCAGCACATAAAACTCTACTGCCAATCATTAGTGGACCGGAGTTCTTCTGTGGCAACCCCTAACTGGGAAAAGCCAAAAGACACAACAACAACAACAACTCAGCCTGGTGAGAGAGACATCAGTGTGTCTGACAATGGAGTCTCCAATGACTAGAATGTTGGATTGTGTGGTGACTTGCCTTATGGGCTTAGAGGTAGAGGCTCCATGAGATGTAGCTCTATGTGTTGATGTGGGTGTTGTTTTGAAAGAGTGTGTTTGGGGCTGCTGTGGGTATTTCTTACATGTACTTCTTCCAGGAGGTCTTTGTGGTTTAGGAAGGTTACATGTAAGTGCCTCAGTATATGTGGGTCTATATGTCTGCTTTGAATTGTGCGCAATAGATGCAGCATGTATATTACTGACAACCTTATTGACATTAGGAGTACTTTTATGTGAGAGCTTTGCCTCCAGTGACATTGTGTAAATTCATCTCTCACATACTGTATCAGTTTGTTTGAGAATTAACTAGTTGTCAGTAAACATGAGGCAATTTCTACATTGCCTCAGGATGCCCATATCCACCAAGCCGGTAAAGTAGACAATAGGAAAGTTCATATCCATGTTACTCTTCTTTTTTGTTTACTAGTTTAGCTGTACAGTAGTATATCCTTTTTATTTCTTTTGCATCACATGAATTTCTCTTAATAGTTCTGATTACTGACTCTGCATGTTTTACCAGTTTTCTAAAATCTGGGGTTTTATTTACTTTCTGTAATCTATTTTTTTTTTTGAATATTTTAATATGCCTATCCAGCTCTATTAAATCAAGATAATTTTCTTCTGGGCTGAGAGCATTTTCTTTGCTCTCTTTTTTCTGTGAGTCTTCTACAGAAGATTCCAGAATGTTGTCATATCACACATCCTCTTCAGATACACCCTGCTTCATCTGTTGCTCCTCTATATGGGGCTCCATTGACCCATCACACCACAACATTACCTGTATCAGAGTTGCAACTGTTTCCTGCTCCCTTACTTACAACATAAAGTAGGCTTTCATTTGAGTCTCTACAGAAGGCTCCAGAACATCACCCTGTGGGATATCCTCTTCAGACGTATTCTGCTTCATCTACTGCTCTTCTATCTGGGGACCCACTGGCTCTTCATGTTGTGATGCAGCCTGTACTGGAATTTCTGCACTAAATCCTTCACTTTGTAGATGCTCTATCACTTTAATTATTATTTCTTTAATTTCTAACCTGATAATCTTTTCTACATTAACCCATTGTGATCTTAATTTTTAGTATTGTGAAATGTATCATATAGGAGTGTATTTGCCTGTACTTCTCTTCAAATATATTTGGAGCTGCATTTTTTGTATTGATTATTTTGGCTTTCTTCTATGCATAAATAATGCCCCATATCATACATAGTATTTTTCTTTCCCATGGCCATGGTTCCTTTTTATGCCTTTCAAAACTCTCCTTTTTTTTGTTCTTTATCTTTTCTTACTTCCTCTGTTGCTTCTTTTGCCAGGAGAGGGGGGCAATGTTTTTTTCATCTAGATAATATTTTCCTTGGTCTGTTACATTAAGGATATGAAAACTTTATCTGTAGCTTTTAATAGTTTTTCTTGTGCAAGTATTTTTTCTTTCCTCTGATTTGTCTACAACTACTCTTGATACATATCCTCTGTCTGGAAATCCTGGGCTTCTTGTATATTAGTAACAATACATAATTTCCCCCTTATCCTCAGCAGTCCACTTTATCTTCAAAATGCTTCTTGCTTGGCCTGTCTTTATTGTGTTCTTTTGTGGATTACTTTGTCCTTTTACCTCAGGGTATACCTCTCAACCTGCAGACATTGAAAAGAGAAGCAAAGACCCTTGAAAAGCACATCCAGAAATACAGGTGAGCATATCTCAGGATGGCTCTACTCTACTGAGGTGTCCCTGGCCATCTAATTGGCATAAACTCTGAATACCAAATAGCACAGTAGGAATGTGGGATATTACTCAGAAAGACATTTAAAAAACAGCATGACAAAAAATGATGGAAAAATATAAGTACATTATGAAGGAGACAGTGAAAATCTGTAGACTTTAATGAACTGAATTGCAAAATTCTACTACACAGGGTCTTTTTGCTTCAGAAAAAAGAAGGCTGTTGCCACTAATATGTTGTTCTTGTAGTGTGGTTTTCTGTGTAATAGCTTCAAAAATCATGTGTCATGGGGGGATACAGAAAATTGTTTAAAGGGATAAATCAAGCCTGAAAATACAAACACCATATACAAGAGTAAATAAGGTATGAAAATATGAATGCTCCTTCAAAAAGGGATAGTTGAGAGGTTTAGGGAGCAACCCTCCCTCTGGTGTTAGATAATTCATATTTCCTGAAAGATTGTTGTTGTATTGTTTGAACATCACACGAATATCACAGCAACACAGTGAGTCCAGCATTACACAGACTTGTTACTGAGGCAAGGTTTGTCATTAACGACAGTTTTTTTAAGGAAACGTCAAGTAAGACATCTTTCTTCCCTTCAGTAAGTGTCCTAAATTATCATTTGCATGCCTTACCATTAACTTGCTGCTAAGAAATAGAGTGGGAGCAAAGAGCCATAGCTAATCACTAAAGGTGACTGATACTCTTCTGAGTCAATCATAGCACAACACGGACTGTATTCATTTCCAGAGATGAGATACTCACGTTCCACTCATAGATTCCTACGCATTCCACCATAAAATTGTTAAGCATGCTCACCTAAGTATTTACCTGTATGTAACAGTTCAGTAGAGCCATTCTGGAACATGCTCACCTAAACATCTACCTATATGGAACAACTAAGCAGGGCTGCTGGGAGGATTCATGTCAAAAGAGTGACATCACTTTCTCTGAATCCTGATTCACAGATGTTTCACTGAAATGAATTTCAACAAACCCCAAAACATTTTTTTGCAGGAGACAACTCCAACGTATCTCCCATGGAAGTCAACCCCAACTCTGGAGTGACACAACAGTGGAGAAAAGGGAATTATCTATCACTGAAGCTGACTTTGCTGACATATTTTCACTGAAGCAGGATTCAGCAAAAGTAGTGCTAACAGAATGACACATTCCCCCCTATGACATGATCACCTGGGCTTCTAACAGCATATTTCAGCTCCGCAGAGCCATCCTCCAGCATAACATTCCCTCCTAAAACATGATCACCTGGGCTTCTAACTGCATATTTCAGCTCACCAGAGCCATCCTGGAGCATAACATGCCCTCCTAGGATGTGATCACCTGGGCTTCTAACTGCATATTTCAGCTCCACAGAGCCATCCTGCAGCATAACATTCCCTCCTAGGACATGATCACCTGGGCTTCTTACTGCATATTTCAGCTCCACAGGGCCACCCTGCAGCATAACATTCCCTCCTAGGACATAATCACCTGGGCTTCTAACTGCATATTTCAGCTCACCAGAGCCATCCTGATCACCTGGGCTTCTAACTGCATATTTCAGCTCACCAGAGCCATTCTGGAGCACACTCTGCTGTGAATGCACCCACGTATCTCAGCCATACAGGGATACGTTCACCTGTACATCTACATCTGTACATGTTTCAGCTCAGTAAAGTCAGCCAGGGGCATGCTCACCTGATCATTAACTACTTAAAATAGCTCACCAGAGCTATCCTTGCATATGTGCATATGAACATCTACCTACAAGGAACACCTCAGCAGAGCCATCCTGAGATACGCTCACCTGTATTTCTGCCTATACATCCCAACTCAAGAGAGCCATCCAGGGAGATGTTCACCTTTATATCTACTTGTGTGTCTCAACTCAGCAGAGAAAAGCTATCATGGGACATGATCCCCTGTATTTTTATCCGCATGTCCCCAGCTCAGCACCCATCCATGGAGATGTTAATCTATACATCTACCTACATGTCTCAGCTCAGCAGACCCATCCTGGGACATGCTCACCTGCACTTCTGTCTGCATGTCCCTGCTCAGCAGAGCTATCCTGATACGTGCCCACCTGTATATCTACTTACATGTCCCAGCTCACTACATCCATCCTGGGACATGCTCATCTGAACATCTACTTGTATTTCCAGCTTCATCAAACCCATCCCAAGACATACTCAACTGTACATCTACTTGAATGTCTCAGTTCTGCATCATCATGCTAGAATGAAGAATCTTAAATTAAAAAGTATAGTGTTTAAAAATGGGAGTTTGCCAAAGGGATATAGAAATGACATGCTCAGTGAACTTCATAAATAGGTTCCTCCTATTGCTATACATTATCATTTAGTGACCGTTTTAGACAGTTGGGAAAGTGGATAGTAGGTCTAGAAATTCCTTGAGTGAGGTGTTCTCCAGCTGCATATCTGCACTCAAGAAAGAAAGAATGCCAGTTGAGCTACTAGACATTTATTAACACCTAAAACATCCCTTACTAGTGCTTACAAATCAAGTGCAACATAGGACTATTAAAGCCTCACCAGTATGGTAAGACAATACAGTTACTTAGGCTTTGTTAAAATAAACATAATGCAGTTATTATTATTACATTCTTTCATCTGTTTTTATTCTTCCTTCCATTTGCCCATGCCTTTATTCCATTCCCTTCTGCCTCTTTCTCCTACATACCTCTCAACTTCTTTGCACAAGAATTCTGGGAAAGCCAGAAATAAGAGTCAAAATCAGGAAAAGTCTTAAATATTGCTCTTAATTTACTTAAAAAGGTTATAGAACAAAAGGATTTACATCAACACACATTTTCTTAACAATAAACAGTATAAGGGGCTAATTTTAGTCATTACAGACTGACTATAATTTTAATTATTTACCAGATATTCTGCAAAATTCTGAACAGCTGAGAAGTATGTCCTCTTTTCCCTGCATCATGACATCCTATAACTACCCTCCTCTTAGTTATGCTAATCAGCCAGCCTTCCCCACGCTTCACATACATAGCAGGTCCCTGTGCCTCTTCTTCACCTATCAACACAGTTTATACCCAGTCCTTTACCATATGTGTATGTGTCTGTCTGTGTCTCTCTGTGTCTAATATGAAGTCTTAGCACATATTGCACAATTCTTTATCACCAAACTTTAAACTGTCACAGAAGTGTTCTTCATGTTAAATATATATTATGTCATACCTTTAGAAAAACTTTAAAATTTAACATTGCTATTTCCTTTATTCATGAAATATTTCAGAACTACTTTGAATTACTAAGCTAATGAAGCCAAATTTACCAGCCTCACTGTTCCACCAGTGTCTCACTACCCTATCTGACCACTGTTTTATTTTTATTTTTTTTTGTAGCAGACATTACCCCTCTACACCCCCTAATGTGGGGGCTCTGCCTCATACCCTTAGTATACTGTCAAATTACACAAACTAAGAGAAAAGGGGAATACAGTTTCTGTTTTGCCCAAGTTAATGCAGCTTCGGAGGTTGTATATTTAGAGCAATGTCAGTGTTTACCTTAATGGTAAAGCACACGGTAGGATCATAAATAGCATAATGGCATGGGAATTTGTTGGACAGCAAGTAAACCCAATATTTCTTATTTTTTATCACTATATATTTGTCTTATCATTTGCCTATGTACTGCATCATATTCCTTTCATTCAGTTTGTAACTTTCTCCTTACGATTCAAACTAACAACCTAATCTTCTTCAACTATCATCATCCATCCTTCCTAAAAAATAATTTTCCTGCAAGTCCCATCTTCTTCTAAGTTGGTATTATCCAACAGGAATAGAAATTGGCAATAATTAACCATCTCCCAAAAACAATAATCCTTGTGTTCCAGAGCACCTTCAAACTATTGCAGATCATTCTCCTCTAGTGAAAATATTTGAAAATCTCCTCTAAAAGCATATTCTAACTTATACCAAATAATGCAATAGTGCCTCTACACAATGATTTGGATTTAGCCCTGGGTATGTAGTGCCACTTTTCTTCTCTTCTCCAAGTCACTGATGTTCATATGTTAAACTACGGCCCAAGGATTACTGGGATGATGTGAGGTATTGCAGCTATGCCAGGAGAAGAAGGGCAGTGGATGTGCAACATATACCAGCATAGCTAGCTGGAATTTAGTATAGAATTATATGTTATTTGAATATCAAACTGATTTGTGCTGAAAACATATTTGTAAAGTTACTTATGTTAAAAATGTATCAACAGTGTGCCCTGCTGGAAAGAAAAGAAATGTACATGTATTATTGTAACTGTTTAAATGTATATATTGTAACAGAGGATACTGAAGTAGAAGAGGTTAATCTCAATCCACCTGACTTTGAGACATAGTAAGAAAATTAAATTACTGGGCCTAGGCTATAAAGATGTTATCTCACAGTTTTGAATGAAGCCAGAGATAGAATGTCTGTAAGAGGCATGGTCTGTTAGTCTCTGTAGAAGGAGTAAATTTTTGTAATTGTTTTGACTTCCAGAAGCTGCACCAGATCTTAGTAAAGCTCTTGTGGGTATTATTGACATGTAGGTGCTAAATCCTGATAGTTCCTAGCAATAGGGGGTTGCATGGGAACCAGAAGTCAGATGACCAGATGTATGTGATGTCATTCTGTACAGAATTAATGTTTTAATATTAGCTGAGACTGAAGTCTCAGAGCAGTCTGTTTCTTGAAACCTGACATAGATGGATTTCTCCTTTACTTCATCTTGCCCTGCTCTATTAAGTAAGTAGGAACAGTAATTCTCCAGATCAGTCAAGAAAATATAGTGAGAATAGTTAAGTATTGTTTTTCTGTAACTGTGTGAATATTTCCAGCTGTGTTATTTTTAATATTTCCTGTGACTGAAACTCTGGCATTTATTGTAAATAGATGTTTAGTATTTTCATTTTCTTTTATTATTTATTATTAAATATGTTAAAACTTTTCATTATGGCCGGTCCTTTAGAAAATATTTTAACCTTTGAGAGTACTTATATCTATTGGTGAACTGTGGCCACTCCTGAAAGCCTGGCTGTTTGGTCAACATTACCCTTTGTATTAATATTAACTTCACTTAGTATAATTGGATCCTCTTTTGAGAGCCTTATAGTAACTGACTGGTGGCAGTGAATCTAACTTATAGTCTGGGCAAAGCTGGTAGAATGGGTAATCTGTACCAGCCTTTCCCAGCTTTATGTGTGTAAAAATTAAATCTCAAACAGTGTATGTGTGTCAGCTACTTGGACCAGGGACACTAAGCACTAGTTTTACAGAGAGGTTGCTGGAGGACTTGGCTTGGACACTCAGCGGAGAACTTAACCCTACAGCTGTGCTAGTGGGGAGCATTATTGGGGACCTGGGGAGAGACAGAGAGAGAAATCTGACCCCAGACTGAGTGTGTTTCCTGTGTGCTCTTTAGGGAAATTGTGCTTGATGCAGAGAGGTCTGCATCTGGAAATACTGAGTGTATCTATTTGTATTCCAAGTGACTATCTCCTCTCCAGTGTCAGTGATAAGGATTCAGGTTATTTGATTACTAACCCAGAGTGGGGATGCCACACTTACTTTCATGTGCATTTTTTATTGACTTAAAGAGAACCTTTGGTCTGGAAGACTACATTTTATTTTTCAGTCAGCTTCATAACATTGGCTTCTCCCTCTTATACTTTCATATTATTTACCAGTTGTTTTATTAACATAAAGCTACTGGGTCTCTCCTTTTAGTGTTTTAAATAACTGTCTTGTACTCTCTGTGTCTCCCATGACTCTGTATTAAGTTCTGATCTTTTATCCCTCTTTATTAACAATTTTTCTGTGACATTTCCCATGTACCTATTATTATTTATGTAGATGACCTCCTTCCACAAGGAAATGACCATCCTAAAAAAATTGAAATCTTCAAGGCTGCTCTTTGGCATGGAGGGATAAAGCCCTGAGTTTGCCCCAGGTGACCCAAGTTCAGCTAGTGGCTTGAAAGCTGGAGCTCCTGGCACAGGGGTCAATAATGGAGCCACTAACATCAGCTCACCCACCTTAGGGGTAAGGGCTCCACAGCTAGTCCATTTGGAGGACCAAGACTTGTACTTGCCATAAAAGCATACAGTACCATAACAAGGAGTTACACATATGAGAATATGAGCACAAAGGGAAGTCACAACAGCAGTAGAATGGGATGTTACAGCTCAGTAAGGAAAAATCCCAGGTTCCACTATGGAATTTGGCAACATCGGCTCCTGACGCTTGTCCTAAGGCAAATGAATGGACAGTAAGGCTCAAACCTCTAGGGAATAAATGGCTAACTAAGCTGTCTATGGGAGAATTTATATGGCTAGATTGGGGATAAAAAATAAGATTTAGAATCCTCTCGTTGTTACAAATTAGCTTCCTTTAAACTTCTACTCGATTCTCTAATCTGAGACTTCTTGATTTTTTTCCCATTTTTTTTTTTTTTTTGTAAATGGTGTTGGTTGGGGTTTTGCATCAACAGTGACCATCACCTAGAGCTAATGTACTTTCAGACTTCTAGATCACCTCTCAAAAACAAACTCAGAGACTTTTGGAACTACCCAAAAACCTTCCTCTTGCCCTCTCACAAAATGTACTGGCCTACATTGCAGACCAGTTTCCCCTCTAACCCCTTGCATACCCTGACATCACACCTAATCCTAAACTCTCTTTTCATCAACACAGTGATCTATCCACAAAGTCCTCAATCAATTAAAATTGACCTTTAAACATGCCAATATACCTTTAGAAGAAGCTCATAAACCTGTCATCAAAAATGTTCAAATCCCAAAGCTTGAATATGCCCTTCTTTTAATCATGTTAAGTAACTACCACAATTTCACTGTTCTACAAAAACAAAAATTCTATGCAAGATTTTTTTCTGATTAATCAGTCTGACAGATGCCAGCCCCAACAATCATCAATGTACCTTTCATAGTTCAACAGAAACATTTCCTGTAAGTGAATGTTCTGCTTTTCTCCTTGTCTCCCTACTTTGCAAATAACTTAACCTCAACTTCTGTCCACCACTTGCCAATAAATTCAGCTTAATTTCATATTATTACGTACTTCATTCTCCACTGGCAGATTTCCTAACATGTTTTGGCCACTGTTCATTCTGACAGCTTCTGAAAATTCTTGCAGTAAACTGGACTCAATTCATGGGCAATCCATTCTCATGGAAATCAGAGCTCTATCTGTTCCTGAAACACAGTGGCCAATGTAAATGCTAAGGACGCCTAGCTTAATAGATACCTTGGCATCATATCTGCTTTCATCACACTACAGCTTTGAATTGCACTCATTTTCCACACTAACACCTCTCTTCACCTCATTTCTCACTGGCAGTCTACTACAATAGTTACTTACTGTATGGTATTTCTTGTTTTACTGTTATTTATGTAAATATCTGTTAATGTCACATTACAAATCTCTTTATACTTCACATTTGTAAACACATACAGTACTGTTTATTGCTCCTTCAGCTCGGGTCATAAAATAGGGCCCCAAATCAGCCTATTCACTTGCCTAAGAAATGTGAAATAAATTGAAATAAAACATATCTCTACAAAGGCCTGAGCCATAGTTTAAAATAGTTCACCACCTCATATGAATCCAGATAACAAATGCACAAGTAAATCATTTTTTTGCAATTTGTTTCAGCCAATTCAGCAAAAGTACAATGATGCAACTAGAATTGCTCACTTCAGTCCAGTACTTAAGCCAAGAAAGTAACACAGATATCATTAACATCACTGGATGATGCTTTTTAAACACAAAGTTACAGCTAAATGTTTTCTAGCAGTTAGAAACAAAATATTGAACTTAACTGACATCCCATACTAGACTATGTCTCTGCTTTATCCCCATTGTTTGTTGGCTTCGGATAGGCTGCAGCTCATCTACAATTCTAAAAGGGATAATGTGAGTACTGGGAAATTAATGAATAAGCAAACAATCAGATTAGTCTGAAGACTGGCTTCCAATATATCCTGCTTGCTTGTCCACATTTCAAAGAATGTAATACCAAAAGCTAATTTTAAAATTTAATTTGGTACTTGGTTCTTAAGTTCTACCTGTAAACACACACACACACACACACACACACACATATATATATATATATATATATATATATATATATATATATATATATATATATATATATATATATATCATGGGTGTAGTGCACTGGATCAAATGGACAGTGCCCCAACACCAAGTTGAGCGACGTCTTAATGTCGACCTCATCAGTACTGACACTTTCTGCACATGCTCTGGGGATTACCCTGGAACAGACTAAACCAGCACTCCCCATATGGGGGGCTGCACCCCCAACACTCCCTGCTAATTTTATTTATATATATATATATATATATATATATATATATATATATATATATATAAAACTCCAATATTGCACAATCACCAGAGAAAGTAAATATTCCCCTACTCAGGGACTGTCGATCTTACACACCTGTCAACCACCTGTGTGTGTCAACCAAATGGAGTCAATCTACTGGGTGTCAGGACACTATCAGTTCGATCCAGTGCCCTACATCTATGCATATATATATATATATATATATATATATATATATATATATATATATATATATATATATACTGTCAGCTGGACTGATACAGCCCACTTAATTACTTTTTTATAATCTCTTAATTGCTCTAAAGAAGGACTAAACTTTCCTTCTCCAAGGCATTTCTTGTTTTTGTGTTGGGAGGTGAAAAACATGCATATACATTTCTTTAGGTGCTGAATACAAACTATAACTTTTCTTTACTTCGTTCTTAATTTCTGTTCTATATTGACAAATGTTTCCTTTCAGAAACTGTTAACTTTCAGGTTCATTATGCTGCATTTTAGCTTGTTTGTAGTAGACATCACTGTTTTGTGATCACCTGGTCCCTATCACCTCTGAATTCTTTCTCAAAATTGCTATCAAGTCCAGCACAATATGACAACTCTTCAAATGAGTAATCCCTCCCAACTCTCCAGATGCAATTAACCTATGGTGCAAGGAATCATGTTACAGAAAGAGGGGAAAGACAGCAAACATCCCAGGTGAACCAATCATAAACTGCTTGGCACCAAAATATTGGTAGTTTTTCTTTCCCCAAGTCCAATGAATCAGCATATCTGCTGATGATGTAGACATGAACACACATACTTCTTGAATAATGTAGGACTCACCACATCCACTAGGGGTCACTGCTGCAACACTTGACCTGTCTCATTCCATGATGCCATACAGTTGACTTTCAACCACTTCATCTGCGCTCATAATCAGTCCTTTGGTTTCCTGTGTCTGATATTCCATCTAAGGACATCTTCAAAATAGACTGCCACCTTACTCCTGTGCTAACATATTAATATTCTGTATTTCTAAGTGAAAACAAACATATATATTTAATAATAGAAGATAACCTTTCTGAATCCATGCCAGAATGTGCTGTAGTTGTTCTTCTGTGATGATTCTGTTGATATACTGGTTAGAAGCCTTCTGCCTTAATTGATGCTGTTGTGAACTGTCTGCTTTAAACTTAGCCTTTTTAACATTCTGCCCATCAGGTGAACTCAGAGTCCTTGGAGAGGCCTCATCAGCAGTTACACAAAGGTATGCATTGGAGCATGACCCATTTGCGGACAATGAGCTTTGTTCCAAGAGACCTAGATGAAAAAATGCAAAGCAATGGCAATGATAAGTGAGTTTGGATATAATGATTTTCTTTTTCTGCTCTAAATTTATATAAACTGATTTAATGCAGTTAGTTAGTTAGTTAGTTAGTTAGTTAGTTAGTTAGTTAGTTAGTTAGTTAGTTAGTTAGTTAAATCTGTTAACTGGGTTAGTGCACTAGTCTAGTGACCTCTTTTCAGGCATGATCCAGGCATTGTGTAAAACAACAGATAAAGCGTAAAAGAAAAACACAATTTACAGAATAAAATTTAGGATATGTATGTACAAGGATAATTAGGGGCGGCCACGGTGGTGCAGCAGTTATTGCCACCTCACAGCAAGAGGTTCTCCGGTTCGATTCTCGGCTGGGGTGCCTTCTGTGCGGAGTCTGCATGTCCTCCTTGTGGTCGCGTGGGTTTCCTCCGAGTGCTCTGGTTTCCTCCCACATCCCAAAGACATGCAGTAGGTGGATTGGACACTCTAAATTGGCCCTAAGTATGAGTGTGTGCATGTGTTTGCCTTCTGTGGAAGGTTGGGCACCGACCGGGCTGGCAACTCGACACTGTAAAACTCCACTGCCAATCATGAGCAGACAGATGATCTGCTGTGGTGACCCCTAACCAGGAAAAGCTGAAAGAAGAAGATGTACAAGGATAATTAAAGAGTTAGACATCACAGTTACACTAAGCAGTTGAATACATAATCAGCAGCAATTACCAAAATAATTGAAATAGTGGAGGTTTTGTGACTAGGATTAGCATGTAATGCAGTACATTCAAGTGTCACTACCCACTCAAATGAATGAGGAGTGCAGGCAGTCAGAGAAATGCAACATCAGAGAGTTAGTAGAGTTAGAACAGGAAAAGGTGAGATAGGACAGAAAATATATCAGGGGTGTAGATGGAGAAGTAGTGGTGGGAGGTAGAAAAGTGTAGAGGGTAGAAGAAGTATGTATGCTACAGAACCCTGAGAGAAATAAATTACATCTTATAATATCTATTCATACTTGTGAGAGCAGGAACGTATTAATCTAGGATCTCTATAACATTTACAGGCATTAGTATGCAGATGCATTTAAGTTTAATCCTACATTCAGCATAATCTATTTCTCCTAGAAGTCTTTGGGATAATAGTTCCAGTTTGCTGGAATGACTTTATGGAAGATTTCTCAGCAATATGTTTTATTTTAATTGCAGTCTGACTAAAGTGGGAGAATCAGCTGAGGTTCCTTTATTCAGCTGCTTTCACTTGTCGGAAAGAGAGCAGTAGTAGCTGCACTTGAGTAGCTTAAAAGTAAGACAGGACAAAACAAAGGTGATTTTGGCAGCAATTACTGGAAGCCAGAAAATGCAATGATGTTCTCTGTTAGGGAAGAGAAAAAAATAAAGTAACAAATTTTGTTCAGGGCGATTTTCAGGAGTATGGTATTATATGATGAATTTAAGGTAATTAAAGAGAGTCGATACTCCACCCTAGAAATTTCCACTCATTTGATTAATGTTTTCCTGGCTTCAGGGGTAAGGTGGTTTGAGATTTAGTAGCATGTTGCCAGTTAACTGTGTGCTTTGTTGGTTATATATTGTGTGTGAGGAGTGATGTTAAGTGAGGAATCATGATGTAATCCTAGATATCAAAATGTGGAGTGCTGAGGAATCTTACTGTTATCAGGATCAAGGATGTTAATATCTGAGGTAATACAGAATTTATGTGATGTACTAAATAGCATGACTTGGAATTTAAATGACGTTTATTGCTAGTAATGTTGGTGCGGATTGTTTGGAAGTCATTTTGTAGGTTTAACTGCCAGTCAAAAATTGAGGGATAGAGGAGGGGTATGTCATGTACGTATAATGTACTATGGAATAGGAGGCTATAGTACTGGTAATGTTGTTAATAAATAGAAGAACAGTATAGGACCAAATGCAAACCGTCTTGGCACACCTCAAAATAATGTTCCTGTGGGTGTCATATGATTGCTGTTTAGAATGGAGAAATATCTGTTTGCTAAGTCATTCTGTAGCCAGCTGAAAATATGAAAGCTAAGCTTTTGGATAAGAAGGTTATGGTGACACCTCAAGGATGCATTTTATTTTTATGAATATTCCTGCCCAAATGTTGCTTTTTTCCAGGGTGGTGTTTATTCATTGGATAGCTGTGCAGAGTGGGTTATGTTCTGCTTCTTGTCATGGGACTATGACAAAACTGTACTTGTTATTTGATGATCTGCTTTAAATCAGTTTCTTAAATATCCAAAAACCAAACAGGAACAGCTAATGCCACTGGCTATGTGAATCTTGAGAAACCTGTAACTCCTTCTTTAAATATAAACCCAAGGTAACATCCAACAAATGAAAGCAGCAGCCGTCTGATAGTTAAACTCCACACTTTATTCGAACACAAAACATACACTAACAACGGTTAAGCGCTTTCACCTGTACACAACACAGGCTTCATCAGAACTGACTTACATTTTGATTTAGCTCGATTTAAATTACTTTTTTGGCGCCAAACAGAGCTCACAGATTTAAAGACACAATGTAACCAAAATAATATGTCTTATGTTGCTAAATTTCATAAAAGCTGATCAATTCAGTCGATAAGTCTGAAATAAAATAATACAACCTATAATACAACCTATATACCTATGATACCTCAAATGCATATCTTAATACTAACAAAATCAATAATATAAATATTAAATATGTTAAAAAATATTAAAAATATATATATGCAACAATATAATACGCTGTATGTGAATAAATATAAATTATATATAAAATAACTATATAATTTTGTACCATATACACTAATACATAAAAATCATCACATCGTTTAAAATGTTAAAAATATACTTGAAATATATTTAAAATGTATATTAAATGTAAGATGACTTACATAAGGAGAGGTTTGATTGAAATATTATCATTCAGACCGAGAGTAGAAGAGGCATCCGTGAATAATTGCCACCACATTTCACGGTAAGATAAGTGCCCTTTACTATCACCTCCCCTAGGATCTGATTTAATAATATCTATAATACCAAATGTTAACTGATGATCAGAACCATACTGGTTAATATGTCTATACAAAGCATTCTTATCATCTCCCTTTTTTATACAATACATATGGTCAAAGATACGTTTGTTAAACTGCCTCTCAGTTTTCCCAATATAGAAAGCTGAACATTTTGCACATAATGCAATGTAAACCACAAACTTTGTTTTACAATTTCCATGTCTAAATTTGATATAAGACCTAGATATATTATCTAACCTCACTACTTCTTCGGTGTTAATCAAATAACACCAGTTACAACTACCACATTTGTATGTATGTGTAGCTTTATTACTTATTGAAATTGGTCCTTTTTCTAAAATACTTTTTATATTAGGACCCATTTTATTTACAAAATAAGGCTTGTTGCCAACTATATCAGACACATATGTATCTGTCTGGATGATGTTCCAATTTTTATTTAAAATCTCTTTAACCTTATGTATATGTGGCCCATATTCCAGTATACATGCTCTACTTAAATCAGTAGACTTAGGGGTACTATTAAATATTCTGTTGCTGTTGCCAGGATTTCTGTATGATAATAATGGGATATATTTGGTCCCCCATCCCTTGACTACTTGTTTTTTTTTTACTTTATCCATCATTTTCATATCATATCCTCTATCTTTAAATAACATGGTTATATATGTTACCTCCTCCAACATATCACTATATAACAAAGTCATTCTTAATGCTTGGACTAATTGTCCCTTATATATATTTCTCATCAAACTTTTAGGATGATTACTAGAAAATTCTAGATAATTATTAGAGAAGGTAGATTTTCTGTGTATTCGTGATGAAAATTGAACATTGCCTTTGTATATAAAAGTATCTAAATAAGCTAGACCTGTCTGACTTTGAGAACTAGTGAATTTAAGAAATGTGCTACTCAAATTGATGTAGTCTAAAAATTGATCCAAACTCTTTTCATTACCTTGCCATAAAATATAATTGTCATCCAAAAAACGACAGTAATACTTAATATTTTTATAATATTCACTATGAAAGATAATCGATTCTTCCCAGTCAAGCATGACTAGGTTGGCAAACACTGGGGCGCAAGCAGCTCCCATTGCAATGCCTCTCTTCTGTCTAAAAATTTCCCCTTCAAAGTAGATAAAATTGTAGTCAAGTACTATACTCATCATCTCCATGATGAGATAAATCTTGTCCCATTCGTACTCAACGTATTTCCTCATACTTCGAACAAATGCTTCAAGACCCTCGTCTTTGGGAATACAAGAGTATAAATCGATTACATCAATAGTAACAAATCTTACACTTTCATTAAAGGCATCTGTGGGATATTGAGACAAAAACTCCCAAGAGTCTTTTACTAAATGAGGAATTTTTTCATAAACTGATTTTAACATAGTATCGATAGCAACCCCTAAAGGAAATGTTTTAGATCTACTGCCAGAGATAACAGGTCCAAATGGTGGATTCTTGATACTCTTATGAATCTTTGGTATGCCTACTAAGGTTGCTATCACTGGATGTTCTACTCTTAAATAATTATAAGTATCCATGGTGATGCGTTTGTCAATTAAAAATTCTTCAATATGTAAATTGATCCTCCTATATGCTAAATTCACTTCATTTAATGATACCACTTCATAATTATCTGTGGAATGTAATATATCCAAAATCTTAGAAGAATAAGTCAACTGATCATACAAAACAATGCCCCCTCCTTTGTCTGGTTTCATTACTCGAATTGTTCTATCATTTCTTAACTCATTTAAAATTTTTTGTTCATCGTCAGATAAGTTGCTTTTGGTTTTTTTACCCCTAAGAGTATTATTCAACTGATACAGTTGTTTGGTTACAAATTTCTCAAATACTCCTATAGTAGGATGATTAACTGGCATGAATGTACTCTTCTTTTTCAAGGTGCTAGGACCATTATAAATATTCTGTCCATTCACTTCATTGTTATTGAACATAACAACTAAATTTAATTTCCTAGTATATAATTTAACTTGACTAATATTATCTACCAGTTTAAAATTAGTAGTAGGAATATATTTTAATCCTTTAGAAAACAAATTAAAATGGGATATATTTAATTCAACATCTGTATAGTTGTAAATATTAAAGTGCTTATAACTATTAATAACTCCTACCATAGTAAAATTTAATCTACTATCTGTGATTTCATCTTCTCTGATAGAATTATTTTCTGTATTCTCATTGATTGGTAGTACACAGTTCTCAATCAATGATATGGTTGGAACTTTTTCCAGTTCCCTCCCCATTTCCAATCTCTTGTCTTGCCTATCTGTTGGTTCTTCCAAAAATGTGAATTCCACTCAGTCTGATCGACCACATCCCTTTTTTCATAATTATTATGATCATACCTATCCTGCGTATTATAATTCCATCGATATGCAGTACCATTTTTATATTGTTGAATATCTCTCTTCATCTTATTACTCTTCCTTTCAAAAGCTTTTTTAGCATTAAATTCAGCCACATTAAATTGTTTTGTATATAATCTTTCCCACTGTGCAAATAATAAATCTTTTAAAATCACGTAATTTAATTTTTCAACTTCTTGCATACTCTTAATTAATTTTTCATCATTGAATTTTATCAACAATTTCATATAACCTATACCACAACTATCAAAAAACAAATTAAAATCATTCATAGTATTGTCATTAATATCAATTCCCATAGGGTACTTAAAAAACCTTAAGCCCTTTGGTATAATATTAGATTTAATACATTTACTCAGATATGCATTGTCTAATTTCAATGAATTGATCAGATTAAGTTTCTTTCCAAATATATAAATAATGTCCTTTAACGATCCTTTAGGTACTAAAGTGTCTAATACATCATCATGTACTTTGTCCTGGTCAAATTCACAGTCCAGTTTCTTAAATATAGTAGTTACATGGCAAAGGATGGGGATGGGTATAAAGTCACATGGTCCTGATGGTGTGTTTGTCTTTGGAAGTAGGATAATAAGGGCATGGTTAATATATGAGGGGGTGTATGGACTTTCAACATCCAAACTTAGATTAGACTAAACACAGGACACTTACAGAGCTGAATTGTTGACCTATCACCCCCAGTCACCTTTCTCACTACTCTCTCTGTGAACAACTGCGTTTCTAGTACTCAATACCCATGGTATCTACCTTTCACACACACACACACACACACACACACACACACACACACACACACACACATGCACCTTTTTTAGTATTTAAATGAATGGAATATGCAATGGTTTTACGTCTGATGAAGGGTTCAGATGTAACCCGAAAGCGCTTACTGATCTGTCTTGCGTGTGTTCTATTAAAAGATTTGGGACTTCCAGAGCCGTGGTGGTACTTTATGTTTTTGAAGATTATCTGTGTGTGTTGCTCTTTGGTACCTTTACCCTGCAGCTGTCTTTGGATTTCATTGAACTTTACTACATCAGCTTATTTTAGCTGTTTACTTTCCCATAGTAACTAAATCAGTTCTCCCACCTGTAAAGGACAATGGCTTAATTACATCAGCCGAGAAACAACAGAAACAGTCCGTATTTTAAATGTCTGTTTTCTTTCCACAGTTCAAGTCACCTACTTCTTTAAAGTGGACTGTGATAACATTTTATGACCTGCTGGCACAAATGATGCTTTAAATTTTTGCATTTCAAACTCTAGATTCATGTATTCCACTTCCTTTCATCTTCTCTTACATTTACAATAGAAAATGTTACAAGGTTACACACATTTGCAGACCAGCTTGATACTAGTAGGAAATAAAAAGAAAAAAGTAAATAACATCTTTAAATCAGTTTTTCCTAGCTTGACAATAGCAATGGCACCACATAAACAACTAAGTATATAATTAATATCTTATTCTAGGACTGAATTCTTGGAGAAGAGAAATTAAGAAAAAAATGCACATGTTTATGAGGAATTGGACAAAAGGATGACATTTGGTGATTTTTTATAAGTGAACTTGCTGACTTAAGAAAAGGTTGTCTTTCGGCTTTTCCCGTTTAGGGGTCGCCACAGTGGAACTCAGGTCCACTAATGATTGGCAGTAGATTTTTCAAGAACGCCGAGGTGCCAGCTCGACGTTCAACCTTCAACGAAGGCACGCCCATTACGCATGTCTTTCGAATGCCCACCCAACCACAGGGAGGACATGCAGACTCCACACAGAAGGCACTCCCCGCACTCCAGCTGAGAATCAAATTGGGAGAACCTCTTGCTGTGAGGCAACAACCCTACCGCTGCACCACCTCGGATGACTTAAGAAAATGTTATTGCCATAAATCTGAGGTTCTGCATTTGTTTTGTATTTTTTATGTTTTCTTTATTTAGTTATTTATTTTTAAGACAATGTAAGTTTTTTTATGTTCATGGTAAAGTATCATGGCCAATAAAGAAGATTAAAAAGACAGTAGCTGGCTTACAGCAACATCTATGTTCTTTGGCTGCAGACAATAGTCAACAAATTCTGTACTTGGTCATTGGATGGGGCTCACACATGAGACAAAAAATGTTTTAAGCTACACTTGGTTTATATGTAATGTCAGCAGTCTGAACTAAATCAGTAGTAAAATTACATTCATGTGAATTAAATTATCATCAGCTGGTGAGATTTGAATCAAAAGGAAAATAATGCTAAGATGAAATAAAGCCAAAATATCTCATCTACCTACACAAGAATTATAATACCAGCTCTACTGAAATATAAATCAAAGGGCAATAAACTTGTCATACCAATTACAATATACATAAAAATGAAGCCAACCAGAAATACTGAAGAGCTATGCTGCAAAAAATACTTAAAACAATAATAATCACTGTCTGTAGTCTTTAAGATTGCCTGTTTGATATCTACAGTCTTAAGCAAGATGAATGCAAAGAAACACCATGCTTCCTGTTATATTGCTAATTTGCATGCTATACCAACAATTTGTATCAGCTATGTCATCAGAAGGCTATATTACTGACAGTACAGACTTCTTCTTCTGGCTTTTTCCTGGTTAGGGGTAGCCACAATGGATCATCTGTCCGCTCATGATTGGCAGTGGAGTTTTACGGTGTTGAGTTGCCAGCCCGGCGCCCAACCTTCCACAGAAGGCACACACATGCACACACTCACACCTAGGGCCAATTTATAGTGTCTAATCCACCTACTGCATGTCTTTGGAATGTGGGAGGAAACCCATGCGACCACAGGGAGGACATGCAGACTCCGCACAGAAGGCACCCCAGCCGAGAATCGAACCAGAGAACCTCTTGCTGTGAGGCGGCAACGCTAACCGCTGCACCACTGTGGCTGCCCCACTGACAGTACAGACTATCCCAGGTAATAAATCACTTCCTTTCCCTTTGACATGGCAGCATACGTATGGACACACACACACACACACACACACACACACACACACACACACACACACACACACACACACACACACACACACACACACATACACACACACACACCAAAGGAACAGTTTATATTCAAACCAACAGCTGCTAATAATAAGACTATTTTAAAGTCCAATGAAGTCTCCTGCACATACCATTTTTCTGTAAGAATTTAATGGCATCTTGGTAGCCTCTGCAGGCAAAATCCTTCAGTGCCTGAGATAGAGAGAGAGAGAGAGAGAGAGAGAGACAAAGAGAAAAACTTTATTAGTTATACTGCAGTACATGTGAAAATATTAAAATTACACCAGGGTATGGATGTGCAAGAAATGTCATTCACATAGCTTAATCATCAGTTTTGTTTCTTTGTAGAGATGATACTGTGGTAAGTTGTTTAAATTAAATTTTTGATTTCAATGTAATGAACAGCTCACTATTTAATTACTAAATATTCACAAAAGATCACCTGATATTTGCAGTTATAACATCTTGTGATATATTCAGGGGTTCTCTTCATGACACAAAACACCTGGTGTACAGGCTAGGTGTGTAGAGCAGTAAAACTTCCATGTGTAGTAAATGTATTTGGTGGACCTACTGAACTCCTGAAGTGCCAGCTTTCATATGAGCTGTTAAACTGCAGTATTGTCTAGGAATTCAAGTCATGCCAGTGTAAGAAAACACGCTGTTTCTACAACTTTTTTATCAAGCTTACATGCATCAAAGGAAAACTCCACACTACAGTGTTGTTAGCCTTATCCCAGAGTTACCTTTTCTCCCTATATCACTCAATATTGTTTAGCGCTTACAAACCCTTCAGCACCTTTGTTTTTTATTTTTTCATTTCTATGTTTCCTTGTCATAAATCAAGAAAATACTAAAATTTTGTTTCAGAAAGGAATTTGTTTCAGTTTTCATGATCCATGTTTAACCAGTTTTGGTTGCCACCTGCAGTTTTATATCCAGATACTGTATTGCTGAAGTTAGTAAAATGTTATAAGCAGGCAATGGATAAACATTTACTTTTTCAGAGAGTTAGCTACAGGATAAAGTTTATTATTAAGAATAGGTATGAGTTATACTGCAAGACTGACTGTACAAGCAAACTGATAAATGTTCTAAATTTATTGACCAGTGAAATGTTTTATATTTTAAATACAAAGTACAGTAACAAGCTTACAGGTAGCTGTCACTTGCCTGGATAGCTTTATAAAATAGCATATTTCAGCCATGGAATCATTAGGTCAACGGGCTTCTCGGAGAAAGCCAAAATGCATCCACAAACTTGAAGAAGAAACAGATGTACACACACATATCCCATCGAATATATAATCAAGAGACCTAACCAAAATCCTTCTTGCAGGGGGTACAAAAACATTGGCAACCTGGGACATTGTCTGAGAGGTACACATACACTGCAAGTCCAGTACAGATGATGCAATAAGCATTCAGCCTGCTACTGTGTCACCAGTGCTACCAAATGTTTATGTTTTTCAAAGTGCTGGGACATACAAAGGCATGGTGATAAACTTGATTAAGACAAGTAGGGAAGTAACACAGTGTGCACTGCTTATGAACTACAATGTGTAATGCTGTGTCACTGCATGGAGAAACTCCACATGACTGTTGTACTCCTGATGTCTGGAAAAGATGTTGTGCGGACTTTGTCTTTTCACATGTATACCTTTCCTCTCCTATTCAATATGAGTGCGTTAATAACCTTATTAACTCTCATGCCTCTCATTGTTGCAGTCTGCTCTTTTGCAGGATTGCATGAGACGTTGTAGTGTGGCATGAGGTAACCCAGGCAACACATGTAGACACCTGTACTAACCCTCCACTTATTCTGGATCCTAGAAAGATTCTGCTTGGCTAACTCCTGGATATTGGGAACGTAGGCAGCAGACATCTGGATTTACTTGAATGCCTTGACTTTTCTGCAGATGCACCATTCACATAACATTACTCCATGAACTTAAGGATGGATGTGATTTGGCAAATGTGGAAGCAGCAACCTCAGTGAATAAACTGCAAAGTTTGGCTGGTGGCAGGAGCACTAAGACAGGTAGCATATGTAGCTGCAGGATCTGAACTGGATCAGTGCCACAGTCAGCTGCCAACTAATGCTTCTGACTCTGACCCAATATGATTTGGCCCAGGAGGAAAATAAACATTTTCATAGTGGCACTGTGGTTATACTTCTGTGTAAAATATAAAACTCTTTTAAAAACAGTTATAATGTATGGGGGTGAATTCTTGTTTGCCAGCTAGGCCTTGCAGTAGCATCCACATTCTGTTGTAGCTGCAGTGTTTTTCTGGTCATCAGGCAACAGATGAGGTTTGCCTTCCAACGGTTCTAACAGTCATTATACACTAATGAGAGGTATATAACTGGTGGCACACTGTGGTGTTCTGAGAAAGGTGCTATCACTGATTATTATGATAGAGCTGTACAGATCTTCCAGGTTGTTGGCTGCTGTTAGGAGAAGGGTGTGCTGCTCAGGATCTTTCACTTTGCATAAAATGTAAATGCCCGACTTTAGAGACTGCAGTTCGTCAGTCATAACCAGAAAAGCTGCATGCATTTTGGTGGCGTCATCCTTGCCTGAATTTCTCTACAGTACAAGCTATATTTTGTTTAAAGAAAAGGAACAATCTCAACCTCTATGCATTAATACTCAGGTTACCAAATTTTCACAACTAATTCATAATATCACATACATTGTAACCTCTGTACGTTTTTCGTGAATACAAAGAACTAGCACTTCCACACACTGCCTTCCAAGGTTCTAAAATACATACAAATCTTTCTGTTTATAAAGGAGTAAAAGGAAACACAAAGCCAATGGGAGAGCACTGCAAATTAATCAATAGTAATTACTTCCTTAAAGATACAATTCTATAAAACTCTTAAACTAAATATTTCATTATTAAGACCTTCAGGAGTAAGTATACTATATAAGAAAATATACCATGCCTCTTTTCTCAAAAGAATATCAGATAGGGTAAGAAATAAATCTTGATTTTCATAATATTACATAATAAAAAGTTAATAATTTGCTGTTCTCATTATGCTGCTCTAAAAAATGGACTGCACGGGATTAACTCTAGATGCATTTTTAATATCTCTAATGTGTTCCTGAATATGTTTATGTACGGGTCTCATGGTCTGACTTATGTAATATTTATTACAAGGACAGCTAAGACCATACACTACAACAATTTGGTAATCATTTTTATTCCTAGGTGGTTTAAACTCAAGCCCATTTACAATAAAGGTAGCATTTTTATCAAAGTGTTTACAAACAGAGCAACCCTTAATTGTTTCATAGTTTGGGCGGGCAGTATTGTCAGCAATGTGTTAATGTCTGCTGCTGTGATGACATTCTGGATTATTTGAAAGGGGGGATCATTTGTTGTTTTCTACCTTTATTCATATGGCACACTGCCACAGTTACAGATGCTTTGGTTGGAATGAGACCATGTTAATATGTGCGATACATAGCAGTTCTGCTCCCTCTGTCCCAGGTACAATGACAGACTTCCTGTACAGATTTAATATCTCTACTTCCCATGTCCTATAATGCCAGCTTTTGATAACCTTCTCTGCAGAGAAGACATAACTTCCCAGCATCACACTGCATTTCTCCATCTGTGATGATATGGTCTCTTACTGCTGCCCAGTGGCACCCAGGTTATAGATCAGCATCGCACTGCATTTCTTCATCTGTGATGGCATGGTCTCTTACTGCTTCCCAGTGGTACCCAGGTTATAGACCAGCATTGCACTGCATTTCTTCATCTGTGATGGCATGGTCTCTTACTGCTGCCCAGTGGCACCCAGGTTATAGACCAGCATCGCACTGCATTTCTCCATCTGTGATGGCATGGTCTCTTATTGCTGCCCAGTAGCACCCAGGTTATTAACCAGCATCGCTCTGCATTTCTCCATCTATGATGCCATGGTCTCTTACTACTGTTCAGTGGCACCCAGGTTATAGATGCCTGAAGCTGTACTTGCGCCATGTGTCTGTTCATTCTACATGATCTCCAGTGCTTCTGTGGTATCTTGTGGTACAGGGGTGGCACATGTGTGGTTACAGTACAGTTTCTTGTGCTTGTGGACATATGTTACACATACTTTCAGATTCTAATCACTGTTTAACTTAGGTAAGCTCCTTCACTGGCACATTTCTGGTGTCAGCTTAAGGAGTGTTAGATTGAGGGGTTTCACTGTATTCTTAGTGAGTTCACTATAGTTCATTAAGGTAGAATAATAGGCTTGAAAATATAGAGTCAGACTTTTGTTTTCCTGTATGCATTTGGTTTCAGGGAAAGCCAGCTCAGTAGAAAGGAAAATATAATCTTGCTGGCTAAGCATGAGATGTGCAGAAATAGCATTTCTCAGGAAAAGATACAGAATGTTCCTTTCTCAAGGGAAAGATATGCATGCTTGCAATGCAATGATAGATAAAGAATAGACTGTGAGGCACATGCAAGAGAAGACTTGGAAACCAAGGCAAAAGAGGCATGCAAAACATTACAGAGTGTGGCATTATTCCTAATACTTCAGGCACAATCAGTGGAGTCAGTTAAGTTAAGTTAGCTTTTGGACTGATATGCAAAAGGTCTTTGCACTACAGACACTCAAGCCTGAGTGAAGAAGTCAGGTCAAATATTCATACTATTCAGGAGGAAAAGTCTGTTTCCGTTGATATTATTCAGGAGAATCAGAATATGCGTGCAGAAACTTTGGATATATTTGTCAGCACAGTTACTATTATCCAACATTCCAGAATTTCTTCAGATTGTTATTGTTTATTGGAGACAGCATTCATCTATTGTTAACATCTAATAAAGCACTCTGAACCAGACTGCAGTGTGTGCAGAATTCATTCTAAAAAGTACAAAAAGATTTGGCCCATAAAGGAGAGACTGGTACCTGTTCAGCACAGGTTTGGGTAATTAACAGATAAAGACATTCATTCCAGTCTCATTTCAGTTGCTTCCAGTTAATTCCAGTGTACTACAGTCTTACTACAGTCTTATCAGTTCTTTCAGAAAACTCCTAATGTTGATATAATATGTTATTGTCTGATATTTGGCCATTTCGACAAGCCATTGGTAGCCACATGGTAGTAAGTACGTCAACATCTACTTTGCAGTACTTAGGTATTTCATTCACTCTGTCAGTGGCCAAACATGGGATCTGATCACTGGAAAACTTCAGTCACTCAGGACAAGAATGTTGACAACTTGCATTTCACTGTTTATAAGTGTGTTGGGGAGGAATGGTCTAGAATTTATTTAAGGATTATAGCTTTTAACACTTAACCTCTGCTTGTTTCATCTATTTTGTACTGAAGAAAATCTAAATGGACTAAAAGGGCTTTTGCAAGATTAAAGTAAGCACAGATCTGAGTAATGCGTTGAACAGAAGCAGCGATTCTGCTCTCACAGACCATCTCAAAAACCTATGACTCGCAGCACTGTTACTGTAACTGAACAAAGGAGAAAACAGAAGCTTATTTATAATGTCTGAGTATCTAATCTGTATCACATTATAGGGACCCAAACCCATTCTTGTAGGAGGGCAAAGAAACTGAAATAACAAAATCACATCTGTATGGCAATCACCGCAATGGCCATTTTTGGATATAAGAAATTAAAATATGATAGGAAACACTATGAGAAAATGCTGATGTACTAGCAGTACATGTAATTCTAAGACATGATGGAAAATAAATTTCCTATTTTTTAGGGTGGATTTCAACTTTAGGTAACTGATAAGATTGGAGCACAGAGACTTTAAGATACTTTTTATTGGACGAACATAGGATTTACAGTGGAGCTGCTCAAGCTTTTAGACCAACAACAGACCTTCATTAGGAGCTAGCAAGTTATTAATGCTAGGATACAATGCATAATACCCATTTGTGCCCATTGCCTGAAAGAGACATTTTGATAACTACCAGAGTAAAAAAAATCTTACTGCACTGCTTTATCTTTAGACCTATGAATACTGGTCAGATCGTAGTGTTGTGTTCCATACAGAAATGCAGGGACTGTAAACAGAATAAAATGCTATCTTATCATATAAAGGTATCTCTAAACTGGGAATGTAGATATGAGCTCCCAATCTAAGAATGTTTTAGTTCTTGTCGGCCTTCTCCATTTGAGCACCCAATCTGTGGAGCTCATTACCTGGGGAAAGACACAATACATAAAACCTCAACACATTAAGATTAAAGCTTCTTCAGTGTTTTATAAAATGAACTTCCTGCCCCCAAATCACTTAACTACTTTATCTGCCCATTTTACTTCACCGCCTTACTGTACTTTTTGGTATAACCTCTCCTTACATGGACACATTACATCTTGTAAATATGTATATGTTATATTACTGCAATGTAAGTTTTGTAAAGTTTGCACTGTTATTTTCAGTTATTTCATTATCAGCCAAGTATTTTCAGCTCTCTTTGCTTCCCTGTATATCTAAAATTGTTTTTCTGTGTCTGTTAGTTGCTCTTTTTAATTTGCATTTGCTCTGTCTCTTCACTGCTGGGCTTCTGGATTGTAGCTGAAATAGGCTCAATATAGATCTGTTTGTTATCACAATGAAAACTTGGAAAGAAAGAATAAAGAATGAAGAGTAAGGAACAAAAGTAAGCCTGGCCATCCCAAAATAAAATAGAAAAAAAACAAATGATGAGAACTTAGTATCTTTTACAAAGGTCTTTGTTACAGTAACAAGGGCAAATGAAATAAAAAGAAAGAAAGAAAGAAAGAAAGAAAGAAAGAAAGAAAGAAAGAAAGAAAGAAAAGTGAGTAGTTGTCCTAGAATCCGAGTATGTTTGTGTCAGCATGTTACCAGCATGAAGTCTTAGTTGATACCTTTGAAGAGTAATCCAACAATGACAACAACATAATTTCACTAAAGGTACAGGACGGCACAAACGATATCCCAGCTGGAACAGGTCACACTTTCACAATTTAATAAACAATTCCTGAATAGTACAAAAGGTTTAAGCAGATACAATAGTCAAAGGTTAAGCGCTTTCATCTGTCAAACACAGATTTCATCAGAACCACCATTTTTTCTGAATTTCACTTATATACTTCAATTTGGCGCCAAAAATATTTGCATTGCAGTTTAAAATTTAAAGACGTACTGAACATATAGGACAAAAACTTCTTTTACACATTAAATGGTATATAATATAAATCAAATGTATGTGGATGTTATTTATAAAAATATTTTAACACTACTAAATTCATCTACTAAAAACATGTTATAAAACACGCACACTATGTAGCTGAAGCAAATCAAGTATACAATTCTGTCACAAACTGGCGACTAATCATATATATTGTAATAATTATCTAATAAATATAATGTTGAATTATTAAAATATATATACACATAATGCATATATCATGTTGATTAAAATCTATGCCAGACTTAAAAAAGGTTTTATACTGATAAAATCATTTATGCCTGGTGACCTAACTGCATCCGTAAACATTTGCCATTTACTCTCCTTTTTGGCCAACTTGTCTTTAATGTTACCCCCTCTAGTAGTCATTTCAACCTGATCTATAATGGTGAATTTGAAACTATGTGTCTCCCCATTAGATACTATGTGTCTACATAGGGCGTTCTTTTTGTCTTTCTTTTTTATACAGTACATATGGTCATATATACGACGTTTTAGCTGTCTCTCCATTTTCCCTATGTAGAATGCAGGACATACCTCGTAGCTAAATACACCACAAATTTTGTGTTACAATTTCCTGCTCTTCCCTTTATGTATGTTCCATTGAAATTTTTTAATTTGAATTCTTCTTTTTCATTAATATATCTACACTGTTTGCATGCGCCACATTTAACTGTGGCCTTTTTCTTGTGTCCATCATTTTGCATATTAAATTCAATCATCCTTTTCAAATTGGGTCCTGTTTTATAAACAAATTTTGGGAAGGTACCTAGTTTCTGTGCTATTTTTTCATCCATAGTAATCAGTTTCCAATGTTGGATAATAATGTTCTCAATATATTTTACTACAGGGGAATACATTAACACACATACCCTGTGAAATTGATCCTTTTTTACATCCATCTTTTGTACAATGGGATTACCTAATATAGGTTTGTATTTCCCTTCCCATTCAGAGCTGATGTACCCAGCCACATCACTAAGTAAATGTACAGGATATCCTCTTTCTCTAAACATTAGCTCAATGAATTGCACTTCATGTAACATAATTTCCTTCGTGGAGGACATTCGAGCCGCTCGTATACACTGACCCTTGAATATGTTTTTGAACACATGTTTGGGGTGGTTACTACTAAACTCCAAATAATCATTCGAAAACGTGTCTTTTCTGTGTATACGAGATATAAAACCATGGTCTCCGTGTTCTATATATGTGTCCAGGTAAGAAATACCTTTTTCACTGTAATTAAATGTAAATTTTAAAAAATCTGTTGTATGGTTGAGATACTCAATGAACTTCTCTATTAGATCAACAGGGCCATCCCATAACAAAAATAAATCATCCAAAAATCTCGTGTAGAACTTAACATATTTAAAGTATTCACAGTTAAATACATGTCCAGTCTCCCATTCCAACATAACCAAATTCGCAAATATGGGGGCACATGAAGCCCCCATAGCAACACCTGTGGTTTGTTTGAAAAATTCATTTTCGTAGTATATATAGTTGTGGTCCAGAACTAATCCCATCATGTCAGTAATGAGATTTGTCCTGTCCCATTCGAAATTAGAATATTTTCTTAGACAGTTACAAAAATATTCAAGTCCAACCTCTTTCGGGATACTTGAAAAAAGATCTATCACATCTATAGTAACAAAAATAAGCCCCTTGTTCCAAATTTGGGGTGTGAGTAAACTCAAAAATACCCAAGAATCTTTAATCAAGTGTGGTACATTGTTATAAACTGGCTTGACCCATCTATCTATTGCTACTCCTATGGGAAAAGTTTTGGACTTGCTTCCAGATATAATAGGTCTAAATGGGGGATTCTGTAAATTTTTATGTATTTTTGGCATACCTACAATGGAAGCTAAAGTAGGATATCCAACTGTCAGAAACTGATGTCTCTTCAGTTATTCTATGGTCAATGTAATATTCTTCTAGGGCAAGGTCTATACGTTTGTATCCAATGTTTATTTCGTTGAGAGAAATAGCTACATATTTGTCAGATTCGTATAAAATGTTGTAGATTTCTTTAATGTAGTCAAATTTGTTAAAAATGACTACACCTCCCCCTTTGTCGGGTTTCATGACCCTCACTTGATGGTTGTTAATCAAAGTGTCCAAACATGCTCGCTCACCTATGTTTAAATTATCATTCCTTTCCTTTCTTTTCTTCTTGTTAATTCTATTTGTTCTGTAAAAACTGTAAATATCTTGGCTGACAATTTTTTCAAAACTTCCTATAACCGGATTACTTGTAGGTATATAAGTACTTTTCTTCTTGAGAATATTGCTATTCCTTGTATTCATTATGTCACTAGAGTTTTTGTCAATTTTGTTTTTCCTCAAACTGGATAGCTAAATTCAATCTACGACAAAATAATTTGAGTTCAGTGACGGTATCAACTAAATTGAATTCCATGGTAGGTATAAATTTCATCCCCTTGGAAAATAGTTTGTAAAAATCTTCGGGTATAGCAAAATTGGTGTAATTGAAAACTTTGAAGCCTTTATATGTGGAAATGATGTTGTTTTTCTTACACCCCAATGGATCCAAGTCTTCACTTTCCACCTCAATCTGTTCATTTTCTACTCTAAATTCTAACTGTCCAAGACCCAAGCGCCCTATGACTATCAAAACGTACGCTGGGGTTTCGAAAACAACTTCTGACAGTTTAAAAGGTACTGAATTTACTACTAAACATTTTACTACCCACAATGGAAATGGGTGCAATAACATTAAGAATAAACGGACTGACAATTATAGTAGCAAAAGTAAACATACGGGTGCTACTGTCAGTGAACATTTGGAGTGTTTTTTAAAGGATAATTATGATTTTATGAATTATGACAAGATAGATGGAATTAAGAGAATTGATAGTGTGGTTGATCATTATAAGAAAGATGCTTCAGGAATTATCAAAGATAAAATGTATCTATTGGGCAAAAAGTTATTGTCCATAAAGAATTTAAAAATAGAAAATGCATATTTTACCAAATGTATTACCTTGAAAATTGTTCCAAAGGGTATTAGATTTTTTAAATTGCCTTTAGGGGTTGATTTGAATCCAGCTACTATGAATGAATTCAATTTATTATTTGACAGTTTTGGTTATGATTATATGGAATTATTAATTAAGAAAAATGATGAAAAGATTACATTATTGATTCATGATGTTGAAATACTTAATCAGGATATTGTGACTGATGAATTGTTCACACAATGGATTGCGTTATACGAGAAACAATATACACAAGCTGATCAGAAGGCATGTGATATTCACAATAGAAAAGGGAGGAAAATTGTTAGAGACATGGATCAATATTCTCATCATAGAGCATATATTTGGCCGAAGGCTAGGCAAGAAAGAGAAAAGGGTGGACACCATAGATTTGAAGAAGGTGTTAGTGAAAGAGAGTTGAATTTTTATACAGATAGTTATTCCCCCATCAAAAAACTCAGGTACAGCATGGAACAGAAAAAAGAGATAACAGTTCAAGATGACCTTGATCATGAAATATTTTACAAAACAACTTCCATTCAGGACATTCACAACGATCAGGAAAATATTACAAGGGACAACAAACAGTTAGAACCTATTGTAGAAGAAGGACAGTTAGAATTTAGTGTAGAAAATGAACAGATTGAGGTGGAAAGTGAGGATTTGGATCCGTTGGGGTGTAAGAAAAACAACATCATTTCCACATATAAGGGCTTCAAAGTTTTCAATTGCACCAATTTTGCTATACCCGAAGATTTTTACAAATTATTTTCCAAGGGGATGAAGTTTATACCTACCATGGAATTCAATTTAGTTGATACCATCACTGAACTCAAATTATTTTGTCGTAGATTGAATTTAGCTATCCAGTTTGAGAATAACGATATTGACAAAAACGCTAGTGACATAATGAATACAAGGAATAGCAATATTCTCAAGAAGTAGAGTACTTACATACCCATCAGCAATCCGGTTATAGGAAGCTTTGAAAAAATTGTCAGCCAAGATATTTACAGTTTTTACAGAACAAATAGAATCAACAAGAAGAAAAGTAAGGAAAGGAATGACAATTTAAACATAGGTGAGCGAGCATGTTTGAACACTTTGATTAACAACCATCAAGTGAGGGTCATGAAACCCGACAAAAGGGGGAGGTGTAGTCATTTTTAACAAATTTGACTACATTAAAGAAATCTACGACATTTTATACGAATCTGACAAATATGTAGCTATTTCTCTCAACGAAATAAACATTGGATACAAATGTATAGACCTTGCCATAGAAGAATATTACATTGACCATAGAATAACTGAAGAGACATATCAGTTTCTGACAGTTGGATATCCTACTTTAGCTTCCATTGTAGGTATGCCAAAAATACATACAAATTTATAGATATCCCCCATTTAGACCGATTATATCTGGAAGCAAGTCCAAAACTTTTCCCATAGGAGTAGCAATAGATAGATGGGTCAAGCCAGTTTACAACAATGTACCACACTTGATTAAAGATTCTTGGGTATTTTTGAGTTTACTCACACCCCAAATTTGGAACAAGGGGCTTATTTTTGTTACTATAGATGTGATAGATCTTTTTTTAAAGTATCCCGAAAGAGGTTGGACTTGAATATTTTTGTAACAGTCTAAGAAAATATTCTAATTTCGAATGGGACAGGACAAATCTCATTACTGACATGATTGGATTAGTTCTGGACCACAACTATATATACTACGAAAATGAATTTTTCAAACAAACCACAGGTGTTGCTATGGGGGCTTCATGTGCCCCATATTTCATGAATTTGGTTATGTTGGAATGGGAGACTGGACATGTATTTAACTGTGAATACTTTAAATATGTTAAGTTCTACGAGATTTTTGGATGATTTATTTTTGTTATGGGATGGCCCTGTTGATCTAATAGAGAAGTTCATTGAGTATCTCAACCATACAACAGATTTTTTTAAATTTACATTTAATTGCAGTGAAAAAGGTATTTCTTACCTGGACACATATATAGAACACGGAGACCATGGTTTTATATCTCGTATACACAAAAAAGACAGGCCCCGGGATTCATGAACCTTGCACCAGGCGCCAGCATAGCGTCGGCGTTATAAAGCCAAATATGGCCACGGCGATTCAGGTATGAAGCAATCCCGTGCACTACCGGCGCGCGGACCTGCGCCGCCCCCGGCGTAGGTATGCTAATCACACTGTGTGCGGCATTGCACCATGCAAATGAAGGCAAATAGCGATTCATGAAGTGGGGCATGCGTAGCGTAAGAACGCGGTAATGTAAACCGAAAAACGGTTTACATTTACCCAAACATGACCAAGGAGTAACGGAAGGCTGTCAACGTCAGGTATCATACAGGTGCAATATGCCAAAGCGAAAGGCACGAGAATGTCCAAAGAAAACATGCACAAACCGTAAATAATGACAAAATGTCATGTCGTAGAAACCACAGCAGAACCCCGGATATGTGTACAGAAGGTGCAAAGCAATGAAATAATATGACAATGTCCTAAAAGAGCTGTATAATACACATCAGCTGTACAGCCACCACACACCATAGTATGTATGGAAAGCCCAACCCAGCGCAGGTTAGT